>NW_010142886.1:8354-18690 GCF_000699245.1 Pterocles gutturalis | reverse complement strand
ATAGTGGTCTAGGCTTCCTGGGCAAAAATCAGACAGAGGAGTTTGAATTACTTTTCAGCAAAGAAACAACAAAAAATTCATTTTGGGTCATCCCAAGACAGTTTACTGACTCCCAAACCAAATGTTTTTAGTTTATTTTTACATTTATTGCTTTTGCCTAAGCTTTTCTTTTGCTATAGATTAGTTTTTTAGATTAGAAACATATTTCTCAGGAAAAAAATTGAAATACTTCATGCAAAATGTGATATTTTGATAGGTTTTAATTTAGGCCAAACCCATTTGCACTGAATTAAAAAACTGTTGCAACCTCCTTGAAATACAGCTTCCATTTCTTTTAGCTCTGTTCTGTTGTGGAGATGCTTCAGAGTACTTAAATTACTCTAGTTGTGCCAGTCTGAAGCCAAATGTATGTTATCCACTCTTTACTGGTCAAGGGTGAAAGCAGATGTGATCACTGGTCAACATAGCTGCGTTAGGAGACACTCTGCCAGTGCCGTTAGGTATCAGTTACCTGTCTTCACATGAGGTTTTTTTCAGTGTGAACTATAGAATGTGTTATGGTAGCAGAGCTGCAGCTTTATTAGTCTAAGCTGAAGGTATACTAGAACGATACTTCAGTCTGTGTACTGATATCCCTCTGGCATCACTGGAAAAGTGCTTAGTATAAATCTTAGTATGGGAACCTGCACTGTTTCTATTTCCTCACGCTTTTACATGAAAGAGAAGTTCTGTCTCTGTCTCTGCCCAGTGGAGGGATGTGAAAATAGAAATACTGAAGTAGAAATACCTTGGTACTTCGGCCTGATTGCAGCCTAGAATTCAGATTCTGATTAAAGGCAGTGAATTGCCAAGGCAGATATAATGTGCTTGAATGAGCTTAACAAGATGATCAGGACTCTGTTTATCAGTGTGGCTTGCTTAGAGCAGTGCTCCCAAAACCGGGGGAAACAGGAAGACATTGTAATTAAAAGCAGCTTTGAAATTCAGTATGTGGCTGATCTGCATTTTGCCATTTTATTCTTCTTTTCCCTTGTCCCTATAAAAGCCTGGGGAGGTTTGCATGGTGAGGCTGGCATCTCTGTGTTGTATTATGTATGCTTGAGGGACTGTGGAGTGGCAATTGTGTAATAATGAGGATGAAAATCAGAGCTTACTCTGGGAAGAAAAAAAATCCAAAACTTTTCCTTTAACTAGTGCCTGGAGGCTTTCATACTCTCGATTGCACGCATGGGGCAAGGTTGTGACTCTCTGTCACTAGCAGTGCTGGAGGATGCAGTGAGAGGCTGCATGGTGCTGGATGGGGTTGTCAGGAGCTTGTACCCAGCGGCTCTGGGGCTGCAGGATAATGATACCCCACAGAAGCTCTGCTTCTGTTCAGCTCCCATCTCTCTGTCCTTATCTTCATTTTCATTATGCTGTTTGTGGTGGAGAGTGCAGGTGTCTGTGCTAACTTTTTTGCTAGTAGGACTAGGAGCAAAATTGCATCCGTTTCCTGTGCTTGGGATGTAAGTGAAGGCTCCTTCCCTGCTCTCATATCACTTGCAAGTCTACAGTGATTTATTCTGTCTCATTTTACCTACTGTGTCACCAAAAGCCATTTTTTGCATTGAGTTCCAGCAGTGAAAATGTGTTACTGAATCATTTTGCTGTATCCGTATCTCTTAACTAAGCACTGTAGGCTTACCGCTTTGTCCTGTTCTGCTTTTTTAGTGTTGTAGATATATTTCTGTCCTCATTTTGGTTTAGGTACCTACATAATTTCATTCATTTCATTTTCAAGGTGAATTAAGAAAAGGTAACAAGAAATACGTAGGCCTGAATTCATGTGCTGTGTCTTATTATGTATGTGTTTTTCCTATAAAGTCCTAATTCTGAATACTATGACTATGTAAAACTTGCAGCTTTCATTAATAAAAAGCAAGCCTCTTACTGCTTCTGGATTTAGAATAAAGCTACCAAATAGGATCTGTAAAGGCTCAGAAACCAGAAGTTAAATAACAATGAAAATTCCCATCTGTTGGAAGCCAGTCTCCTAGTTTTGGTGGGCAGACCTGAAATTTGTGAATGCCTGGACTGGTAATGATTCAGAAGCCAGATTGTGTGCAGGCTGGTTGACAAACAAAAGTCACTGTTACTTTAGAAATTTGTCATTTAAAAATCAATTCAGATAAAAATGCTTTCTGGAAGCTATCAGTGGACTTCATGCTACCTTGCAATCTTTCATATAAAGTGGGTTTTCAAAGCATCATTCTCTCCATCTTAGGGAGTTTAGGAAGTCCTGGCAAGAAGAATAAAGAAATACAGAGATGTACTCAGGAAATAACATATCTTTCCCTCCTATCTCCTGCCCTGTTAGACTAGGAAAAAAAAGTAGGGCAAATTCTGTAGCCTTTATGCAGGGAAAGTCCCATCAGCTTCAGTGCAAGACTTGGCTCACAGAGAAGTACAGGAGCCAGGCCAAAGCTTGCATTCTCTTTTTTAAGAAGTTAATACCACATGTCCACAGACTAGTGCCACAGAGCTTTGCAAATGTGGCGAGTGGAGCAGTGAAAGACCTCTAGCTCAGTGGACTTTTGGCATTTAACTTCTGCAAACTCTGGTCTTCATGTTTTGAAAATCTTTTTTTTCATTGGAGCTTTTTGCTTGAATGTGACATTAGGAATACAGCCAGGGGTGCTCAGATATACCCATAGTGTATGCATAAATTAAACCCCATTCTTGCTATGGGACAGATAAGCATGAAGGGTCTTAGTGTTCTGCAGATGAATCATACTTAGCTCATCAGTGAGTGTCTTGATTTAATGAAGCCATAGTATGTTAAGGTTAACACTGCAAAAAAAAGCTGTAAAATTACAGGCAGCCATGATAACTACCTACAAGCATTTAAAAGCCTGGGCACGAGCTCCTGCTTGGCTATTCTGTCTATAATTAATGTTGACAAGTATGTTGGAAAAATAATTATTTTGCTTGCTTTTAAAGACAATTACTTGCTCAAGGCAAGTGAGGGGGTGGGATTTATGTGGCTGCAATAAGCGTATGTAGATGGCATCTTCCCAGAAGAATATTGTAGCCACAGGATCTTTTTAATTGACCTGAGATTCCTTTGTTCTGCAGATACAATTTATGTCTGTGGTCGCAGAGTAAAATGACCGTACTTGTTTTAGGGCAGGCTGAGTTCTAACTGCTGAAAGGAGAAAAGGCTTCTTTTACCAGCCCAATCAGCAATAGATACAAATCTGTCCCAGTCATCTTGTGGTGGAGAGAAATCTTTTTTAAATGGGTACCCTGAGCGCGTGCTCTTTTCATCTGATAAAATAGAAGTCGCGGGTTTGGCAGCAGGCTGGAGTGAATATTACTGCAGTCATCTGGTATCCCTCCTGCGTCAGGGCTTGGATAGCACAGCGGCTTTTGCCCAGCATGTGGCTGTGCCATCAGCTGACAGCCACCTGCCTGCTCATTTACCATGCTGGGATGCAGACCCTTGGCCCACTTCCAGCCTGGACATGCTGGCGGAGTTGGGGAGGGAGTGGTGGCTCCTCCATCACCTGCTACTCTGGAGCTTCATCTTGCTGGGTGATGGAGGACAGCAACTCCACCTCTGCTTCTTCTCCATCCCCACCAGCCACTGGCATCCCTTGTATTCAAGGGCTATGACAGCCATGTAGTCTTATCACGTAGGCTGTGATCAGATGCTTTAGCAATAAGGTGGAGTCTTGCTGCACTTCCTTCTGAGTTTCATGCTAACTTTGCCCAGGTGGGAAATAACAGCAGAAAGTCCCCCAAGGCTGTAATGCAATAGAAAATTCCAACATCTGGCCACAGCCAATGGCCTTTAGTAGAAAGCAGCAGTTTTTCATGTCTGTTAGTCACTCCACTGTTCCTCTAATGTGGTGAAATCCTCGTGGGCTGCAGGAGAGAGAAGGGGAACCAAAAAGCTATATGCTGATCACTTATGTACATTCAGAAAAATCTCCCTCTATCCTATTCCCTTCTAAAATCTTGTGGTGATTGTACAGAAATCATGGTCCCTTTCTCCAATTCCCATCTGTAAGATCAGGAAGATGGTGCTGACCTTCTTAGTAAAGCATTTTAAAACTTGATACTGAAACTTGTTACAGAAAACGCAGTATTAAGAGTCATGGGTGCTTTTCTCTTCACTAGCCAGCCTGCTGCTAACAGCAAAGGTTGTGCTCTGTGCACTCCACAGTCAGTATCTGTTTGTGAATTGGGGTCTGAAGTTGCAGGAAGGAGGAGGATCAAAGGAGAAAGGGACCCTATAACTATACATTAATGCATTTTTGGAGTGATGATATTGAACAGAAAAATATTTAGATTTCTTACAGTCCCTTCTAAAAGCATTACTAAAGGAAGCAGGCCGAAAGCTGGGTGAATGATAATGTTTAAGTGTTTGGATCCAATTCAGTTTGTTCTTGGTGTCTGCAGATTTTTGTCAGGGTAGAAATTTTCACCTGATCTCTGTCTGTTTGGAGAGCTGACTAAGGAAAGCTACAGCAGAGCAACAGAAAAGTACTAGAGGATAAAGAATAAATAGTTCCCCCATCATGAAGATACAACATCTTAGGGTTCCTCAAAGTAGGTGGCAGTAGGAGGCGGGGAGTGGAAGAGTGAGAGCCTGTGTTTCACTGCCCTGGATAAGAGGCATAAATGTTTGTTTGCATAAGTTCAAAGTTCTCCCTGGAAATTGCAGGTTTAAGAAGAGGGCAACCTCTGCTTTTAGCTCCAAGGGCAGAGTGAGTTGGAAATGAGGCAGAATATAGGGGTACTGGAGTTAAAAGCAGTGGGTAGGGTTTTGTGCAGGGTCATTAAAGGGACGGATTCTTAGGAAGCTGGGAGGCATTATTGCATTAGTCTAGATTTGACCCTGTGTTAAACTGGCAGAGAAGGGAATTCCCTTGTGGTGCTGTGGTTTTACTGAGTATTTCTTTTTTGTTGAGTTTGTTGTTTGTTTTTTTTTTTTAAATTTACTGTGATCAAAAAGGCAGTCTTGCTTCAGCAGAAACTCCAGTCTGGTGTGTCACTGTGTTGGGGGCATGTCTGCTGGGAAAGGGGAAACTGAAGGGTAATGGGGATGTTCTGAGGGATGTTTGGGTATGACATCTTTTCCCATGTACTACACAATGCCAGCAGGAGGAAGTGTCATGAGGTTCAGAGGTGAACTCAGAGAGTTCATCCTGACTGCTGAGTTTCTCCTTCAAAATAACCAGATACTAGTGTAAATATTTGTTTGGGGTCTGCTGGAAGGAATTGACAGGGATAGAAAGCACACCCTTCCCAAATGCTTCCAGATATCTGTGGAAAGGTTTGTGAGGCAATAATTGTATTAGATTTGGGAGAAAGTCTGAGTCATCTCTGATGACATGAGATTAGGCTCAGACATTGTTTCCAGATTAAATGTGGTGTAATAGACTTTACTAGACTAATTCCTTCCATACTCTCACATAGTGTTGTCCCTCAGTCTTTTGGGGAGAGATGTGTGCCAGTCCGATCATGGATGGAACAGATGTGGTAGGTACATGCACATTAATGTGTGCAAGATTTTTCCAACTTCTGAAGCAGATGGTGTTGGGCCATGTCCAAGGGCAGGGCAGTTACTAGCTTGGCCCCCCATTCCAAGATGTGAATTCCTCACATCCAGCCCCCAGCCTCTAGTGGTTCACAGATGGCCATCACCTGTGTCAGTGACTCATAAGGACCCTTTCTCACCTCTTTGCTTCCTGCTGTTCCTATCTGGGCCATACATGCTTAAGCACCCTTTTGCCCAAATAGATTAACATAATTAAATTAGCTTGAGCTTAGTTTGAACTTTACTATGGAAGAATTGTTTTGTGCATCTGAAAGCTTGACAGTTATTTCCAAACTGTCTCATGAAAGAGCAGAGAATTGAGGTTTTTTTGGTACAGTGGTACAGATACAGGAACAATGGCATCCTATTGAGCATCACAGGGTTTACGAATACTAAACCGTGGTGAAGTTTTCCATATTGCACACTGTATGGGTTTTCCTCAAGCATGAAACCTGGCTTCCCTAAAAAGAAAAAAATACATGTATATTTGTGCACTGATAACAAATGGTTCAAGAAAAGGCCCTGCTATTAACTTTCTACCTTGTGGTGTGCACCTCTAGTTTATATGGTCTTCATTATAGAATTGTATATTTTTTTGTACTAGTTTCACTCAGATCACTTTGCTAGTCCAGAAAGCTGACTTCAAATCCATCCAGTCAGTGTGTTATTGGTTATAGGTTATAAATGTTCTCCCTTTCTGGTAACTGCTCACTTGCATCTCAGTGCAGTGATGACTTGGCAGTATCCCAAAGGCTGGAAGCCGCAAAAGCCAAGAGCTGAAGCACCTGTGGAAGCATGGATCTTTTGCTGTTGCATGCTTTCCATGGCGAGTCCATGATCTTTTAAAAGAGTGAGTCCCATCTTCTAGTCATTACACATAGGACGACTTCATGGATAGGGAAACTGATGTGCCCAAGACTGTGTAGTCAAGTTTCTGGCATTGTCTTTTATATTCCAAGGGGTGAGGGTAGAGGTGTTGCCTGCCCAAGCAATATGCCATGTTTGAGTGAATTAGGGGTAGATGATTACGAAGAGGCAGACATGGATAAATGTCATTGTTATTAAATGTACTGTCCCGTCCCAACTTCATGGAATTAGAAAGAATATGAAGTCAGTACCAAACTGCCTTAAGTTCTCCAGAGGGGCAGCAGAAGCAACAAGAATAAGACTGAATTCCCAGATTAGGTCATTTTGGCTGAATAAAAGCAAGAAATGTTTATATTGGCTTTTGGTCCTACTGCCCAAGAACCTCAAAGATTTTTACAAATACAAACTTGCCATATTGTCACCTAATTTGAAAGAAAGGGAAACTGAGGCATGGGGTTGTGGGGCAACTGTCTGGAATCAAAACCTCCTGATGATTTCTTTAACTGCTTAGCAAGACTTCCTTCCTTACACAAGTTCCTAAGAAGAAAATGAGGGGATAGCCTAGTGACATGATATAGGAGATTTACAGTGATACATTTCCCACTCTAGACAAGAACTGGTTAATAGAATCAGGTTTTTACATTATCCAAACCTGAGGTGTTTTTTTCTTTCCTTCTCAACATATTGCTGGTTGCTGTAGCAGCTGAGTAATGCAGAAGTTCTCCCTGAAAAAAAATGCTTCCTCCTTATATGATACTGTACATATTGTCATGGAAATTGTCCTCATTTCCCCCGAGCACACTTTAAATAACTCGAACAGCAGTGCTAATGAGCAGAAAGATATCTGCAATCCCTACCGTGCAACTTGACATACTTTATCCCAGTCTGAATTCCCTTTGCTCATCATTGAGCATTTAAAAAATCTGGTATAATAATTTGCTTTCACTCTTTGGTCCAGTCATTTTGCTCTTAGCACTTGGTAATAAAAGGTCAGCTTTGGCTGAAACATTAGTGTTGCAGCCATGCCATTTTTTACTGCCAAATATCTTAAGAAAAGCAAGTGTCTCCGAAAGGGTAAGTAATTATATTTTTGGTGTGTTTAGTGTTGTCTGTTTTGCTTTACATCACAGTAAAAGATTTATTTTTAATTGGCAAGCAGTGGGAATGGTTCTATTCATACTGTCAGTCGGTTATTGCAGGAGTTTTGTTATGCTGTGTGCACTTTTGGTTCAAGATACAGTGTATGTTATTATCTTGCATTTTCCATTTAGTAAAGCTGACTAAGCAAGAGAATGTTTAACGCTTTAAGCATGGAGCATATGTTTTGAACAGGTATGGAATCCCGAATGCAGAACAAAACAGCAACAGAATGTCTGTGTATATTTGTTTTTTCTAGATAAGTTTCAGTAGGCAGCTGAGTAATACTCTAGTATTTTTGTTTCCATTGTCCAAAAGGAGCATTTTTTAAAAACCTACACTGAAATAATAACTTAAAATGAATAATACAAGTCAAGGAAAAGCTTGTTTCATCTTAGCATCTTTCCTATATGGGGCTACCTGAGTGCATAATTCCACATAGATTTTCAGCTTGCTGTTGTGAGGTTTGCTTTAAGAATGGCTGTGTGGGCTTTTTCAGGAAATGTGATTGTTCTACCTCAAGGTAGACATAAAACTCTTCAAGAGAGCAGTTTGCTTCTAGTATTATAAAAATTGACAACATAATAAACTCCTAATAGAGAAAGACATTGCTTGGATTTTTCTTGTTCCATTGCATGTGTTTTTATTGTGACATTTGTTATCTAGGCAGCAGTCCATATGTAGGTTTTGTATAAAGGCAAACAGCAGTGATTTATTGTAGCTAGGACATGCATCAATTCCAGGGGATCTGAGGAATTTGACTTGCTTACCCAACTAAGCATTTGTGTATATATACATTTATTTATTATATAAATTTCCCTAATTCCTTGTTTGAATATAAATTGTTTCTAAGGCACAGCTAGAAGGTGGAATTGTATAGGTTTACCTCACAGGTTTGAAGTCAAAGAAAAGGTTTTGAAGAAATGCAATTTTGCTTTCTTTAACCTACCTGTGAGTTTCCTACTGGGTTCCTGTTTTAAAGGGGGATTGTACAACAAGAACTAGCAGTTGGGATGTGAGAATTGAGTTAAGCTGACCTGTAGCCGCTGGTACCAACTGTTTGGTATTTTCTTGACAAAAGGTGTGTGCATGTACACAAATTTACACAATCATTCAGGATTTTTTAAGGATAGAATCACGTCAGCAAAGTTTTTATTTGAAAGAAGGGGAAAATATTATAATTGAGAATTCAATTTGCTTTTGATAAGTTCTTTTTTAGAGTTTTGTTGTATGTGTGGGCATACATATGCCACTTTACAAGGGGACACAGGACAATTTTTGTCTCCCTCTTTTTGTTCATCTGCTAGGAGTGCTCAGCTGACCAGTGCTTCTTTCCCCTACAGCACGTGCACAGTAGGAGTGTCTCTCTAGAAGAGATGCAGAGGAAAGGTGCCTGCCTTACCTGTGTCTGCAGCAGGCTGCAGGAAAGGGCTGATGGTACACCCAGGAAAGATAAGGCTATTCTGGCAAGTGGAGCTGAAGGTAAACTTGCCCAGCCCTGATGGGCTATGATAGCTGGGTGTGTCCATCCTGCGGAAAGCCTGCTTGTTTTCTGTGAGATGTTCCCTGCCCCTCTGTGGTAAGAAGCTGTGATTTATTAGATGCACAGCAGTCCCTTTAGGCTTGGAGCCCGACTTTAGACATCCAGCATACGTCAGTGTGATCCTCTAAAGGTTACAGTTTGGAGCTGGGGAGCAGTCACTCCTTTGCCTAGTCAGGTGATCCTTGTTGCTGCCTTGCTAATATTTGGTATTCCCACCCATGGGAGCAGATGGTGTGTGGGCGTGAGAGAGGGGTAAGCCTTCAGAAGCAGCAGACAGGGGTAGGAGCTGTGGCTGTAGGTCCAGACTTGGTGGTGCTGCATCTGTTGGGAGCCACCACTGGTGCCACAGTGTGGTGGCTGTGGTTTGCCTAGCCCTAGAGCTCAGCCTTGCAAGAAGTCCTGTGTGTGTAGGAAGGCTAGTGAGGAACCCGCAGCAGTTGCTTAGTGCCCAGCCTGTACTACCAAGAGGGACCTATGAAGTGACCATTTTAAAACCAGAATCAACATGGGTATAATCTGATCCTTTAAGAGATGACTGAGGGAAGCTCAGCCAACAGCAATCGGTCATATTTTTAGAGAGTCACTACCAATGTGAAAATTTTCAGATAACTGAACACCCCAAATAGCTTTTCCCTAAAAGCATCTTGGTGTGCCAAAGAAGGTAGAGGGCATTGCATCTCTGAGCCTGCTTCTGGTAAAATCTATCTGACTATGACATCTGTCTAGCTGTCCAGAATACCTCCTGGCCCAGGCATGCTGGCAGGGTAGGGATCCTGCTTCGTTCTGATGCACATTCTGCTCTGTGCTAACCTTTCTGCTCTTCCTTCCAGGCCAGTCTGGGAAGGGAAGTGCCAAAGCATGAAGGGAGAGTCTGTGTGTCTGAATGGGGAGTGCTGAGGTAGCTGGGCATCTCATTGAGCTGTTTAACATCAGTCTATCACTAATCTTGCTTTGAAGAGGCTGGACTCCTGCCAGTTTTTGAGACACTTTCCATCCAGTCACTTGGGGCAATCCCTTCTAGCTCCCTTCCAGAAAGCACTTCATTTGCAGAGGTTTTTGCTGTGATCTGAGTAAGGAGATCCTTCCCAGTAAGTAAGTGTGGTCGTTAAAAGGCATTAAATGATTACAGAGCACCCTAGGCATAGCATCAAAAGTGTGGTTGCATAAAAGCTATAGCAGCCACAGGCTCCAATGGGTGTGTCCTT
>NW_010142886.1:0-8335 GCF_000699245.1 Pterocles gutturalis | reverse complement strand
GCAAGCCAGCAAGAGCTGTGATGTTTGTGTATGATCTTTTTTTCCACAGGTCCAGATGGCCTAGGGACAGGAGCCGGGCTGTGAAAAATGACATGGCCAGAAATACCAGTTATATGGGACAGAAAAGTCCCAGATAATCACTCCTGGTTCAGCCTTGAGAGGGAACTTGCCCAGATTAATATGGGAAGTGGCCAGCAGAGCTAGGAACTGAGACCTGTTTCTCCTAAGTCTGAAATAGCCTCAAATCCCAGGCAGTGCAGGGTTTTGCCTTGTAGCTCTTTGGACAATGTTTGTACCAAGTTGTAGCTGAAACCTGTTTCTCCCCAAGTGAGCTTTATTCTCACCGTGCTCCATTTTATCTTCTCACTAGTATTCCGGGCCAGGCTACACTGCATTTTTGGATTAATCATCTGTTTATTTTTGTGGGGGTTGAAAGAGCTTCCAGACACCCCTGAAGTGAAACAGCAAGCCAAAATACAACGTTCTCTCTTGCTGTACGTCCTTTGCTTTGCAGACTGTTATACCTATAGAGATTTCCTGTGGGTCTCATTTAGTGATGTATCCTTAGCCTACTCTTACCCTCTGGTAAAACCTACAACAATGACAAATTCTGAAAAGATACAAGTAAAAGCTGCCTTATTCCTCCTGTCACCAGTTTTAAGCACTGTCAAACTCCTATCAGTTACATCCCCTCCAGTAAGGCATCAAAACAATTAAAAACATTTATTAACCTCTGCAGCCTGTTGTTAAAACCCACCAACCCACTGTTCTCTCATATGTCCTCCTACAATAAAATTTCTGTTTTCCTTTGGCCATTCACTGGTCACTGTCTCAACACTACTCAAAACCGGGCTCTAAAATGTCATACAGTCAGAATTGTCTCTGATCTGGCAAGTCAACATTGATTTTTCACCTGCCCCTTGATTTAAAGTGAGAGAAAAAGAAAGTTTCACCTCCAGCAAAGCCTTCTCCTCTTTAATTAAAAAAAAAAAAAAATGAATGTTTTATTGCCAAGTGGTCCTTACTTTGCTGCAGCTGTAGATTTACAGGACTTCAAAGCTGGATGATTAAGGCACAGTTTCGGTTTGTAGCCAGGCAAGCCAAACACTCTCAACTTCAAAGGAGGGGGGTGTTCTTTAATGTTGTGGGTTTGCTCTTTGTGTTCAGCAAACGGAGCTGCCGGGGAAAATGCCATGTGTAGCAGACAAGTGATGTGGCTGCAACTCCTGGGAGGGAGTCTGTTAGCTGCTGCCTGAGAAGAGCAGCCCACACCCAGCAACCTCAGGATATCTGATGGCAGCCGATTAGGTCATTTTTGCATTATGTCAACCTATGAGACTTTCAGTGTCTCCTTCTAGTACACTCAAATCTTCTGTCTCTGTGGACCTCCAGGGGTGCCCACGCTAAAGGGAGGATTTGGGCCAGAGCTCTGTTGCTTCTCCTGCTCCTTTCTGTCTGTGCCTGATTTTCTTCCTCCTCCTACGGGTTCACAGGGTGGGTGGTTTTACATCCATTTTAGGGAAGTTGAGAGAGGCTATCTCAGTGAAAGGAAACGTTCAATCTGCACAGCACTGTGCTTTGAGGGGAATAAGGACCGGAGATGAGGATGTGCTGCATCTATGACAGTTGTGTTGAAAAGGGGTCATTGTGATTTTGCTCTTACATTAATACTTTGCCCGGTCAGCCACGCATCACCAGTTTAACCTAGCAGGACTGTCAGGGAGGGAAGAGTTGCTGGATAGCTCCATCATTGGATGGACCTAGGAACTGTGCTGGTGTGTGGCTTTACTTTTAACTCTAAAGCCCAAGTAGTGTGACAAGACCCTTTGTGTTTTATTAAACTCCTCATCCACATATCTGGTGGATGCTCCATTACAGAAAATAGAACAAAAACCTCATGATGAGGCAGAAAAGGGGATTGGATAGTTATATTACCTCTTGAACTGGCAAGAGTGTTACTTTCTAGGACTGCTTCCTCAACTAGAGAACAGTCTTTAAAACCCCTCAAAATAAATTCATTCCATCGGTTTGGGATGCAGCAAGGTGCAAATGTGTTGTGGTGAGGTATCTGTGATCAAAGCAAGGCATATGAGGATGAGCCCACAGGCAGTCTGGATCCTGGCTGCACACTCTGCCGCTTTGACTGGTCAGAGACTCCAGGAAACAGTGTGCTGGACTCTGTGGCCCTGGAGATATGGAAGGAGCTGTCAGGGCACCACAGAGGCACGTCTGTTGTTCAGCATATGACTTCCAGAGCCATGTGGCTCTGATGCAAATCTCCCACATTGGTATTAAAATCTGAGTGGAACTGGGGCTTTATCCAACCAGTATCTAGGCTTTTGTGGAATCCAGGCCACTCTCTCCATGAGGCTCTGGGATTCAGCAGCCAGCAAGGCAAGCGCTGCCAAGAAGTGTAGCGCTTGAGAGGCAGAGTTGGCCAACACACCGCTCTGCCTCTCAATGAGCCATGCGTGTGCTGCTGTGAGAGTGGTGACTTCAGCTCACCAGTTAAAGCTCTCCAAATAGAGGAGGTGCCAGGCAACCACTGGGGCTGCCGAGTGAAGAAGCAGCTTTTTGAGACACAATGAGCTCCTAATTTGTAATGTGGCTTTCCCATTTTGAGGGCACTGCTTTGGTGAGAAAGTGGCCTGCTTTCCACCCTGTGCTGGGGGAACAACCTTCATTCTGTTCAGCTTGTTGTCTCTCGTTCTTTGCTTTCTGCTTTCTAGGGCTGGCACTGCTTTTGCAGTTGCACACGACCAACCTTCCAAACAGTATTACTTGCTTTATGAGAATCGATGCTTGATTTATCCGGGGTGCCTGGATGTGGTAGTTCTGTTTTTCATTCCTGGCTCTGCTAGTCGCTAGCCAATATCATGCAGGAAATCATTTAGTGTCTATCTTGGTACTCTACTAGTATGTAGGAATTTCTTGCTGTGGAATTTGAAGGCTTTTTTTTTTTTTTTTTTTGGTGGGTTTGTTTTTAAATACAGAGAAGGCATTTCCCCACCGATGCACAATATAACCTTGGAAGGTAATTTTAATGTCTCTGTGCCTGTTCCCTCAAAACACTAATGTTCTATGTGACAAGCATATTCCACCAACGAAACATCTTTTTTGATTTCTTTTAACTTACTTGTTAATAGCTAAAGCATACACTGAAATCACTCCATTTGCATATACTTGTCATAAGATTGTTTTGCAGTTACTGTGGTGTGACTATTCCTTATCTGAAAAAGGCACTCCAAGCTGTGTTGGACATTTTTAACTGGACAGAGAAGTAACAAAACTAGCCTGGATAAGGCTGATCTTAGGATAAGATATATGGTACGAGGAGCTCTTTTTGTTGTCTGCCTCCTTCTGAGGAATATTTAGACTCTAACATGGACAGGATTAGAATACCTGCAGACAGGAGCATTTAAGGTTTACAGATGTTTGACTATGCATTTGCATGTATGCTCACTCCTTATGATAATTTTTATGTAATACTTTCATGCCTAGGTACCCAGATCACCTAACTTAAATCAAACAAGGCAAGAGAATGATTACATTTCCTCTCTGGAAGGCTGGAGGAGCTGTATCTGCTTGGCAAGTACTTGCAGATTTGCTTCAGATACTATGGATTGAATTCTCTCTTAAAGAGAGGTAACTGGCAGAGGTCAGATTTTCAAGACAATAGTTTACTGCTCTCTTGGGTTCATGCTTTCACACTGTGGACCATTTAAATAAAAATAGTTGCAAAATGGTAACCTGTAACCTTTAATGCTAGGGCAGTAAAACAGGCTGTAGACACAAGCTGTGCAAGCTTATTGTTCTTTTATTTTTTCTTGCATTTTAGATTTGTATGCCCTTTTAGGGACTTTCAAACTCACCTGATTGCTCTCAATAACAAAATGCCATGCTCCCCCAATTCCCTCTGTTACCTGACTGAGGCTCAGATGAATTATAAAGCCATCAGTGATTTTTTTTTCTTTTTTTCCCCAGCCTTGCAGACCGTTAACCCAAATGGTTCTTCCATTTCCAAACTTTGTCCTCCCCAGTTCCCTGCATACCACAGCTTCTCTGCAGGTACATAATTCATTATCTGGAAAGCTGCTGTTTTAATGTAATATTAAAAAGGCAGTAGCTCAGCAGGTGTCCCCAAGGTAAGGAAGGCAGCATGCTGCTGGCAGCAGCTGCTGGCTTCAGGCTTATCAAGATTTCTTTGTTTTGAAACAGTAGCTGGAAGGCTTTTTAATATACCGTGTCATTGGCTGAGCAGATCCTGGTTTCTGACTGTTATCCTGCCTTGACTGCAAAGACAAAAAATCTTATAACACATGCTGCCTATGATGACTCCATACGGTTTTGTGCTCTCCAGAAAGGAGGAGAGGGAGGAGGCTCACAAGGAGATACATGTGCCCTGTTTCCTGATCTAATTTTTCTTAGTGGACCAGCTGGGCTAAATGTATCTGTGGAGCAGGCCCACTGATGTCAGCATTATCAGAATGGGCTTTCTGCTTCTGTAAGTATAAAAATGCCCAAACATGCTGCCTGCATTCCAATCAGTGACGCTGATATTCCACTAGGCTCACTCAAGTGCTAGTTGTGAGTGGCCTAAATCTGCATGATTAGATCTAATTTATATATTTAATATCACTCTGGCAAAAGCAGCTAAACTGGCAACCCTGGCATTTGTGTTTGAGTAGTATATCACAATGTGTATTGAGCAAGGCTTTTTTGTTCCTTGAGATAAGCAGTCTTCTGTATTTGCCCATCATTAAATATGTTGATGGCTGGATTTCCCCAGAATATGTGGGTCCTAAGCTGACATGTGTAAACTGCGTGTGGTAAACCTGCTCTGATCCCTTACCTGGTACTTGAGTCTAAGCTTAGGAAAAGTGGAGATTTTTCATAAGGTAATGTTCCTTGCTCCAGAGATAACTGGAGTGTAGCTACAGAGTTTGACCAGCCAGTGTGAACATCTGTGCTGCAAATACTCTCTCACACCAGGAGAAAGTTGCACTATCACACTTGGTTGCTGTATGTACCTGTGTGAGACTTCAGGACTTCTGGGGCACATTACTGTGGGAGGCACTCTTTATCAGGGAGTGTAGTGATAGGACAAGGGGTAATGGGTATAAGCTAAAAGAAGGTAAATTTAGACTAGACATTAGGAAGAAATTTTTCACTATGAGGGTGGTGAGACACTGGAACAGGTTGCCCAGAGAAGCTGTGGATGCCCCATCCCTGGAGGTGTTCAAGACCAGGCTGGATGAGGCTTTGAGCAACCTGGTCTAGTGGAGGGTGTCCCTGCCCGTGGCAGGGGGGCTGGAACTTGATGATCTTTAAGGTCCTTTCCAACCCAAACCATTCTATGATTCTATGATTCTATGATACTGTGAGCTGTAATGTCTCCTGAGCATTTCTCTCCTTTCTGGAAATTCTTTTAGTTTGCTTTTTTAATAAAGAGACTTACCTTGCTATTACTGTGATCTAGCTTTTGTCTGCAGCCTTTGCTTGAAGCAGAGAAAAGACCTATAAATGAGCATAAGATGATTTGAAGGACCTTCTGGCAGCATAGTGTAGCCCTTAGTAGGTGACAATGTGCTTTGCTAAGACACTGTGCATACAGGCATAGTGGAGAGGCTGCTGATCTAGGTTTTCAAATACAAGGATTCTCTTCTGCCAACTAACTGGTCTGTAGGAAGAGTATCAGGATAGAGTTCTTAGACTACAGTGCCACGCAGATCTGGGAAGACCAGCAGAAGTTCAAGGACTTCTGCAGGAAGGAGGCCACTTTACAGGAGTTTGCCCTGTTCCATGAGTACTGAGATATACAGACAGGAAAGGTCGTACTGGCTCAGAAGCAGGCTGCTGTTGTCTGGAGGAGCTGGGAAGCATCAGGTCAGTGGCTGATTGCTGTGGTGCTGGTAAGCTTTCTGGGCTGTGGGAGTGAAAGCTTGCAAGGCAATGCTCGAGGCTGTTCTGCTGTGTGTGATGAAAATTGTGAATAGTCACAAACTATTAATGTGTTTCTACAAGCAGTCATCCTGAATTGTGCTGTGGCCTCTATTGATATGCACCTGAGCTTTACTGTCTGCCTCTACAATGTAAAGGTTACTGTCTTGGCTTGTCAGAAGAGATACTACCCAGGTGTAGGCCTTTGACCTATCACAGAGGAGACATACAAGCGTGAGGATGGGTTGCAATGGAAAGGTACATCTAGTATTTTGGTATACTGTACTGGCAGTGAATGCTGTAGATAGGACTTCCACTGGGAAATCCTTTGAGTCTCAGAGAAAAGCATGCTGTACAACATTCCTCTGAATTTCAGTGGGAACAAGTCCACCAGTTGAAGATGTCTCTCAGGATGAGTTGTCGTTTACCTAACAGGCTCTTTTCATTTCTTGTTTAAATCTGATCTGAATCAGCATGCTTTTGAAAAGTGGGGTTACATCTGGTAATGATTAACCACTTCAATGGAATTTTTATGGTTTTTTTGATAATGTTATTAACGGGGAGGAATTTGTCCATTGGCAATGGGTGTAGAGAATGAGAATTGATTTTTCTAAGCATTATTCTGCTAGTGGTTCATTGACAGTTGTCCTAAAGCACAAAGAACTGAGGTCCTCTCTTTTTGCATCAGCACAACCTCGAGCCCATTAGCCATCCACATTTGTGTTATGAACAGCTGCAGTGCTGAGTCCAAGTGACACGTAGATCTTTCCCTTTTGCAAGAGAGCACTGTTGCCACAGTGAAGAGTGCTATGTGTCACACAGTCATGTTTAGAAGATTCATTGGTTACCCAATGCATAGCCAGATACAGGAGGAGACTGCTATAAAACTGCCATTCTGTGCAAACGACAACAAGACTCTGGCCTTGGATCAGAATATCACTGAGCTTTTAAGTTCAGATTTAGACCAGTAGTACTTCCATCTACATTGTCTCATCGTTAATATTGGCAAGGGTTTCTTCCAAATTTGCCAACATTTTGCCAAAGGCCTACAGAATATATTCTTTTGCATTTCAATGCCATTTCTGCATTGATACAACAAATAGCTTAGTTTTTGTAAAAACAAAGTCTGCAACTGTTGAGTCCTTAATGATAGTCCATTTATTTGCTGCTGCCAAAACTGTGCTTCGAAAGCTTCAGTCACTTCACTGAAGAAAATAATAATGTTTGTAATGGGTTGGCTTGATTTTCTGCAGAATTCTGTATTCAGTCTACAGAGAATTGGAATCTTTATAGGCTCAGCTAAAAGCTCTGGTGTGTACAGCCTAAGCTGTAGCAGCTGATGGCTCCACTTGCATTCTCCTTAGTTCAAAGTATTGACAAAGTATTGAGCATTGTCTAAGATAGGAGATGTGTAATCCTCTAAAAATATAGTGAAGATGTCTTTGGTTTCATGGTGGACTAGGCGCAGGGGAAAGAAAAAATAGACTTATGAGGGGCGAGGAGGAGAAGATAGTTGTAGAGAGACTTATAAATAAGGCATGAGAACCACTTTATTCCTATCGGTGAGCAGTCCTAGAAGATGTAAGCACAGCCGTTTCAGGAGAACGCAGAAGTTTTCTGTCCAGCATTAAATTATTAAAGAAAAATTGAAGACTTTGCCATTCTGATGTTGTGGTAAGCAATTTCTTGTAAGGATTTAAAATTTCCCTCTACTCTTTTCTTCAATGGTAAAGATTTGAATAAATTTATGAGAATTAGAAAATTGCTTGTGGTTGCATGGTAATGCATAAAAATTATCCAGTCATTTTCATTCAGATATTTCAAAGCATGAAGTATCATCTTTGGTCAGGAAGGAATTTCCTCCTTTATAATATGTAGTAATATGTAGTATGTAAACATAACCACAGCTGGAATATATAATTTGATACATTCCTCAGAAGTGTTGAGCACTTGCTGCTTTGGAGAACCACACAGAACTGTGTGGCCTGCTTTGCACAGCTGTGCCACTATTTTCCACGTCCTTAGTACATACAGTTGTAACTTTTTTTGCACCCTGAAATTCATAAGTGCCTCAATTTAGATGTCTCCTGCAATGTGCATTGTAGGGGCAGGCACACAGCTTTTGCCAGTGGGGTGGCCTGACTTGCCTCCCTGTGAGTGTGTGTCTTCTGCTGGCCTGAGAAATATATTTCCTTTCCATCCACAGAGAACAGTGAAACGACCAGGACCTCTGCATAGCCCACACAGTTCCACACTTCATCACTCTGAAGGACTAGGCACATTATAACTTTCTAGGCTTGAAATACATTGAGGAAAGATTGCAAGGCTTAGTCTTCTGGAGTGGAAGAATCCTAGAATCATAGAAACATAGAACAGCCTGGGTTGAAAAGGACCT
>NW_010142885.1:0-26978 GCF_000699245.1 Pterocles gutturalis | reverse complement strand
ATGTGCACATATCTGGGTCTACACAGGAAATATACCAAAATTAAAGTAGAGCAAACTATGAATAAAGATTGAATTAACGATGCTATTTTTTGAATAACTGAGTATGGTTCTTCACTTATTTAAAAAATATCTCTTGTTTCAAAAATATCTATGGAAATTCAGCAAGATCCTAATGGCTGGAGCTGTGCACCACTCTAGTATGAGCGAGTTGACTCAAAGGTGTTCCTGACAGTTAAGCTAAATCTAAGATGCTGCTGTTGAGCCAGGTTCATACGATAGGATACAAGCCTATGCAAGCAATGAATGTGCATCCTACCTGCTGCCTAAAGGTGCATGCTCTGTCCATGGAAACAACACCAAAACCAAAGTCTAAGGGGCTGATCTGCTCTTTGTTATGCTAGCAAGAACTTCACTGATGTGCCATGAGCACTGGGAAAGGATGCCCTTCTGTACGGACCAGAAGGGCTGCCAAAAGGTGGGGTCACAGAGCAGAAATTTTCTATCCCAAATCTGGAAATCCCGCCAACCCATGAGGGCAAGCCAGCTATGACCGAAGCTGTGCAACTGTTCCTGGTGGGGTCAGGGGGACACGGGCCATATGTTTCAGTGCATAAAACTGTAATTCGGCAATGGAAATCACATATTTCAGTGTGAGCAGGTATTTTCTCCTCTCATCAATGGAAATTGAATCAGTTCCTGAAAGAATCTGAACTTGGCTCTATAGCCTGGAAAAGGATAATCTCACAGATTCTGCTTTTGCTTATTTTCTAATCACTGATCTGCTTTGCTTCTATCACACACACAGTGAGAATCAGTCATTCTGTCTTCACCCCGTCTCCACCGCAGCTTCAGGATGTGCCTGCTGCTCCTCCTTTCTTCTCCCATGGTCTGTTCCCCTTTCAGCTCACACTTCCCATACCCCCAGCCAAAAACGGGGACTGCGTGATGCCGGGGAACGCCATGTCCCTCTGTTTCCTGCCTGCACACCTGGCCTGTACGGGCAGACGCGAGATCCACCCCGCAGCACGTGTCTGCTTCCACGACTAGTCATCCATCACATTATCACATGAACTTTTGCAAAAATGACGGGAAAATGGCCACAGCAACAGAAGAGCTTGATAGCAAGACTGTAACTGGAGTAGGCACCTCCAGTGTCCACTAATCCTGAGTTTAAGCCAGACTCAGAGGAAAATGTGACACTTATTCACCAGCAGCGCCTCCCATACCCTCCCTAAGAGCCCCCCTGAAGTACCCAGTTCACTCATGACATCTGACGAGATCACAGCATGGGGCATGCTTGGCTGCAGTCGTTACAAAGGCATCTCTCTGTCGACAGTTCGGCTTGCTTTTTTCGGTAAAGGAGAGCTTACGAAATAATTCCTGCCTGGCATTGCTGGCCCTGCTCACGGCCAGCCGGGATAACCACCGCAGCGCAGGGCTGTGCCTGGCCCAGACACACGGGCTGGTGTGATCCTGGAGTTAGGTCAGCCAGGGGGACAAACAACCTTCTTGTCCTAGGGACCGTGACGACCGGCAGATTTAGTGTTGTAAAATGGATGATGAGTATCAGCCTCTCATCACCTGCCTGTGCCAAACTGATTGGAGGAGGCAGGAGGTCAGCTCCCTTCTGTACCTAATTTCTGGGATTTAGTGGAAGACTGGAAGTTTTTGTGTTGTACCACTCAGGGGCAAACTCGCAAATGAACTTTTCAAGGAATAATGCATGGAGCTGCGTGGGCACCCATGGGAGGCAGAAGGGGTTTTGTACCCTTACCATGCAATGGTACACGGAATAATTTGGGCATTAGGTGTGTGGTTGCATCACACCTTAACAACATCAGCTGCTATCACACCAGTAACATGCATGCCGATGTATACTAGTATTTGTAACTTGACTGGTATGGAGCTGTTGAGTAATTCACGGTGGATAATTTACTCGCAGGAATTTAGCTTCGTTTGCTGCTCTCGGACCTTGTGCACACCCTTTGACAACACACCATCAAACAAGCAAGGAACATTTCACGGCCAGAATTTTCAGATAAACTGATACAACAAACACAGCAGACCTCTTTCCTAACTCCCTGTAGCAGACACCCACCTTTTTGTATTTTGCTTTGGCTTCAATACTTAGGAATGTTACTTTTGCATCCAGGGGATGGGCTTACTCCAGGTAATAGAAGAGAGAGGTTCTCGGCACTGATTAGATTAACACCAGGATCCACTTTAGAGAGAACAGAGTGACCTTTATGGCCATCAATTACTTGCTAAGAAAGTTCACATCTTCCAGCTAACTGCAGTTGTGCTGCTGAGTTCTCTTCTACATGATGCTATGCACTTAAAGGAATAAACTAAATGGCCTTTTGCCTTTTCTTTAGGATATCTAGCCCCTTCTAGCAATGGGTAACATTTCTGAAAGAGCCTAGAGCCTGTTTTTCAGAATGATTTAGTCACAGACTTCCACATAGGCTTATTCATCCTGCCCCTGGGGTTGTGGTTGCGCACACATTTCTCCAGGACGCGGAGTCGGCGTCAGCAGGCGATGCCCGCTCTGGCTGGCTGCTGCCTGCTCCCGTGCTCCTGCCACCGCTCCGTGCAGAACAAGGAGGGCAGTGTGGGGACCGCCACAAACAGCCCTGGGCGATGGCAGCGTGACCTGCTGGAGCCCAAATTGCCACAGAGAAAAATGTTTGTGGAACCACAGCCTCCAGCACTTTTCAGTTGGGAAAATTAACGTTCATGGTGCTCCATCCTACCACAGCTAGGCTGCTACAAATACCCGAGCTCATGAAATAACCCAGGGAGATTTCCACGTCATTCTGATGGGTCTCCAGGTGCTTGGGGTTTGCCTCATCCAATGGTAGAAATAGTGCTGTTCACTCTTCAAGGAGCTAAGTCCCATCAATTATTATGTTCGTTGAAGCAAGCAAGCATGAAAGCACCCGGAGATGGACAGCCTTGGGCTGACAAATCCTGATCCTTCAAGGCCCGCTGCTTTGCTGGCTGCAAACACGCTATCTGATGACCATAAATCACAAAGTTCTTATGTAATGGCCACGCCATTTCATAGACAAAGATGCATTTCACGGAGAGTATGGTTTTAATAAACAGGCAGCCTTTCAGTGGCTAGACTGGAATAAGCCAGTGATCTCAGTCCAGTTCCTGTTGGGAAGGTAGTCACAGCACAAAAACCACCGGCACAAACGGGCGGATTGTTAGCGGGCTGCAATAGGAAGCCAAATGGCTTTCTCGCCCTGGCAGTTTATGGCAGGAGCACCATCGCCTTTGTCAGGCTGGGACAAGCCTTGTGGGGGGCTCTGCACTGGCCAGGCAGGACCTGGCGCATGACCACACTGAGGACGCGGATACCGGGGCTGCCTTGCTGGAATTCTCATGCCCAGTATGTGCACCATTAATTTCAGACCTTTAAGTAATTCGTCTAAATGTTACCATGCAGTACATGGAGGCATACATAGCGCTGGCGGTGTTATGACCCAAGCTCACATGTGCAAAGCATGGACTTCTGAAATGCAACGGGAAATATTAATTATTTTTGGATAGAGCTCCCTTTGAGTTCAGCAGTTACAGCAGCTGTCGTCATTTACTGCATTAGCAAGCACTGTTTCTGTGAATTTATATCATCGTGTCCTGGAGTTCTCTGCCAGCAATATGCCTAACCCACTGCTGCAGAATAATCCCATATATATTGGCCACATATTTGAGATATTATGATTAGACTTTTTTAGAGGGTGCTAGGAATTATTTTTATAGATGTAGCATGTGTGTATGCACAAGGTTTTTTTACAATCAACCTTAAAAAGGAAAGAACTACATTTTCATTTTTTAACTTGTATTTTGACATAGTTCCCCCTGGTTTCTGATAGGCATCAATCTAATATAGCCATGCTGGTCCTGGGAAATAATTAGGAATTAGACCCCAAAGGCTTCAGTCTGCAGAGAAAATGTCATATACTCAAGCAGAAACACTTCTGCAGATTCACGCACAGACAAATCTATCCTGGAAAATGAATTCTAACAATTGATTTCATGGAGGAGTACAAGTCTTACCAATAATAATCACAAAATAGTAGAATCTAGTGCAGTTAAATAACACGGGATGTGTGACTGCAGTTTGAATGGGAAAAAATAGATTTAGGATCAATATGTTTCTAAATCTTTTTGATATCTTTTGCTGATACACAATTCATGTACAGGATACATTAGACATCCCCTTGTGGGTCTTGTACACCAAGGATATCAATCTGCCACCACAGACCAGCTCCAGAGTTTGAAGGTGGTGTAGACTGCTAGAAGTTGATGTGTTAGCCAAAACAACAACCCTCCAAAATGCCCATGCCATAAGAGCATTGTTATATTGCTTATAAAGCTCTTGCCATATTTGCAGAAGATATGGCAAAGTACATTAGACCATCTTTCACCACGGAGGGTTTGAAAACTTAGGTTTTTACGGGATTTTTTTACTTTTTTTTTTAAATGTTTCTGTTATGGGACAGTATTCCGGCTTGTTTCTTCCTGCTCCTTCCCTCTGTCCTACCTTTTTAATGAGCTGTGTATTTGTCAAGTGAAAAGGAAGAGCCCACTGAGCTCAAAGGACAACTACAGCTGCTCAGATTTCCTGTGCCCACACCGATTCAACTCAAATATCCTTTCCCAGAGGGCTGGCAGAGAGTCTTACCCCAGCAAGGGAAGCTCTGAAGCTGTAGGTATCCCTCTTTCGGATCAGCCTGCGTTTTCTTTTTCCAGCTCTGCATAGCAGAACCTGGATAACGGTGGGAATGTTCTCCAGTAAGCCAGAACTCACAGTCTCTACTCAAATCAGCAATTCAGGACCGGTGTGGTGTCTTCATAAACTCGAGTTGACTTGTTGATCCTCCTGTGCTCAGAAGACTGAGATTTCTGCCTACAGCAACTAGCAGAGCTTTTCCATACGTCAGCATGCCAGGAAAACAGGAATGCTCCTTGCAACAGTTGCTCCCTGAGGGTGAAGGAAATTAGGAAGAGGGAAGGAGGGAGCGAATTGCAGCTACCTTGCACTCCTGAATTGGTGGTGAGCTGGGATCCTCCCCTGGCAGAGCCTTGCTCTAGGGGAACACTGTAGCCACATCCCTTGCAGCTCAGTGGCAGGACTGTAAAGGATGTAAAAATGCACAGAAGTAGAGATGAGTGGAATAAACTCAGGGTCCTGACCCTGCAAAGACATTCTGTACTTACCTTGACTTCTTTATGGGAGATTTAGCTGCCTACCACACTGGATCTCCCCTTCAGAGCAAATTGTTGTAATAAATCCTAGACAGTGATACCACAGTCTGATCCTGTGGGACGTTGAATTCAGGGAAAGTTGTGGGTGCTGCAATTAGACTTTTAGATAAACAAATCCTAAAGGATGTTCCTGCCCAGCACTTAACATTTTCAGTGAGTCACAGCATTAAGTCTTTTGGAAAAGGGTCTTAATTTATTCTTATTTGGAATGGCAAGAGCCTCTGTCTACAAACTGCTTTGATATTTGCACATTATCTGCTGTTAACATCAAAGCAGAGCGTTGCATCACACCGAAGTGCTACCTGCAAGGAATGATTTGTCACTAATGCAAAAAGGTCGTAAACACAAATGAATGAATTGGGGTTACAGATACTCTCCAGTCTCTTCATTATTTAAGTAGAAGAAGGTGTTTGGAAAATAAAGCAGAGCTTCAGAAAAGAGCCTTGGCAATAGTTTTTGGTGCAAACCATGCGATGCCGCTCACCAGCAGCTCTCGAGCTGCCTCTGAATGGAATACCACACTACCGCATATTCCCCTTCCTGGGGTCATTTCTGCTTATTTAAAGGCATCCACTGCGCCTTTTGCCTACATTGCGTTTGTAACCATGGGGGAGCACAAACTGTATTCAGCCTGACCCCCAAATATTTTGTTTCCGTATCTAAAAGCACCATCGAGTCCATGTAAAAGCCACACCTTCCACACCGTGCATCTACCCACCATCTATACATTCTGTCCCAAACTGAAAGTTGTGCGTGTTCTTGCTAACCTAGTTTTATGTGTGCGCCTTTTTTTTTTTTTACAATAGGCCTAAATCCATATTAATGATCCAAAAAGTGACCAGGCCTCAGCACCTTTTGTCCTCTATACATTAACTATCCAATAATCAACAGTAGCTGTCCTGTACTCTGGTGTCTTTGGCCTAATTCAGAGGGACAGATATTTATCATCACCCTTGAATTGGGTGACCCATTCTGACAGGTCGACATCCTTATTTATGTAACAATGTCATAGACAGTAACTGCTAATGAGCGGAGTGACGCAGAGGTCTGTTGGATGGAAAGGCAGAGGAAAGCTGAAAAGGGCATGAGGGGTTAATGGGACTTTTCTGTTCCAGCCTCCTGGGATGTGTAATTATGTTCTAATAAGAAATGAATGTATTGATTAGATTAGTGTGCAATTGTGTCCGTGTGCACACATACAGTGCCGCATGCATATAGGCAGTAATTGTGCGTGCCTCTGTTTTCCCCAGTACGTGTTTTTAACCTAAACTATCTTTGTGCTTTGGCCAAAAAGAAGCAGCCCTCTCCCACAGTCCTTGTCCCCACCGTGGCAGACTTCTTGTGAATTCAACTGGAGTTCAGTAAAGGCTGAATTTAACTTCAGTAAACACCAAATAAGGGCTTCAGGATTAGGCCCTCACAAACAAATGACTTCCTATTTGCATTGTTTGGTATAAACACCCACCATCACTTAAAAGAGCAGTAAAAGCAGCCAAGACATTGTAAACAGTGTCATCTGCTTGGGAGACCTTCTGTCAGCCAAAGTAGGCCAAGCTCATCCCCAAAGTACGTCCACTTCTAGCGGCTTGCTTACAGTAGGGAGGAATTTGGCCCAGCATTCTTTCTCATCAAGTAAAATATGTTCTCTGACAGGTCAAGGAAAGCATCCTTCACACGCTCACAAAGGGCTGATTCTCCACCGCATCTCCTAAGTGTGTGTGAGCTGAACTTGAGGGCAAATTCCCTTGATGGGAAAGACACAACAATAGAGAAAAGCAGGGGGTGAAAAAGAAGAAAAAAAAAAAAAAAAAAAGGAAAGCGTGTCTGAAAAACAGAGCTGCCCATGGCTCAGGAGATGAAGAAATGCAGCTGATAGCGGTCCTCTCGCCTGTAGTGTCTTATTGGTGCTGACGCAGGAAAGCAGCAGAACTGTGGCTTCTCATACCTTCTACATACTGTACAAATTCCAGCTCTGAGCATAACCTGAGATGCCCAGGGCTCACGCGTGATGTTTCAGTAAATAAGGAATAACCAGGGTTGTGAAAATCAGACTCCTAGCGGTAGGAACAGGCTTTTTGGGTCACAACCTCAGTCCCTTGTTCCTGGGATAACCAAGTCCACAGCAGCAGCATGCACAAGCCTTTCACAAATGAGTACCTCCAGTTGCACGCTGAAGAAATAAATTCCTTTCTAGTGACTCCCTCTGGAAAGAAGCAGCATTATTAGGCTCTAATGGGATTTCCTTCTACCCTACTCTTGACTAGGACCTTTGTGAGGCAAAGGGAGGGGAAAAAAGGAAAACCGAAGGATTCTTAAGTCTGAGGAGGGCCCACTTTACGCAGCCGTAACTTTTGTGAGTTATGGCTGGGATTCCAGATGTGACACTCAGGAAAGGCTGTATCACAGAGATGTAAAAAAAGGACTTGCTAGGCAAGATTTCCAAACATTTCAGAAATGTTTAAACTATCTAAGAACACACTGTAGGATCAGTGTCACAAGAGAAGAATCCCTTGGAAATGGATTCTCATTAATCTATTTTTTTTCCCCAAAGAATGAAAGGCAGACGGTATTAAAATATAGCACTTGCAACATGGACATCAACAGAGTCCTAAAGTCTGACCATTGTTGAGCAATGATTAAACACAATTCTTCCCCATTGCCATTTTCCTGCAAATTTTTCCATCTGAGGAACACTGAGGAGGTATTTCTGTGTTTTGATGTATAAAATATTTCAGGGAACACATTTATAAAAGAGAATGTATTTATATTCCCTACAAGAGGGACTCAAAATACAAGCTAGATCAAAGTCTGAAGGTCCACCTTCAGACCCTCAAGAGTCAAAACAGAAAGTAAAAGCCATGCCCTGGCAATGGCTGTAGGAGTGTTTCCACTGCCTTCAATAGGGTCAAGATTGCATCTGAAATTAAAGCACTGGAGAAGGAACAGCCTAACAAAATAATAATCTTTTCTTCCAAATAATGCATGATGCTAAAGCAACTTCAGCATCCCAACTGAACAACAGAAATACCCTCTGAAGGAAGAGGCATTCCCAGTACTGTAGTTCAAATGCAGGTCTGAACAGCGGACACAGGGAAGTTAATTTTTCAGTGACCGCTGGCCCTTTGACTCCTCGTAGTTGAGCGTGGGTTCACATTTGAACACTCTCACAAAACTGATTTCCCCATTATATTGATGGGAACTTTGTAACGCAATGAATCATCTTCAGCTGGTTGATTTATTTCACAGGGCAACTTGAGGCAGCAAACTTGGAGCAAGGTAGCCCAAACTATGCAGAAATATCCTTCCCTGTCCCATTTATTAGTGTCAGCATCAGCATAAGCTTTTCTCCTTAATGGACCGATCTTTCATTCAGGCCATAGAGGATCCTGAGAAAGTTTTCCTCGTTTCTTTATATTTTGCCAAACTTCTAAGTGAGCTCCTAAAAACTTATTGAAAGAGCATTACTCAGTCTGACACATTCCATTTATTTCAATATGGTGACAAAGAGAGAAGATCTAGTTAAAAATATTGCAATAGCCTTATGGGATACTTATGGGTTTTTTAAATGTAATACATCACAATAGAATACTTTGTGTTTGTAGAAGGGCATTCTGTATTCGCCAAAAAAGCTGCTGACTTAATCATTAGTTATGATGAGAAGAGATTTAGTGCTCTCTTTCTTTACACTGTCACTGAGAACAATGTCTATGAAAAAGCCTATGCTTCCCATTATAAATCACTATAAGCTCCATGAAAATTTCTCCTCTACCCTGGGGTTTAAGTGAGCAAATACTCAGAGATGCAGACTCCCAATAGTAGCACTTTATGCCTGGCTCTACGAGTTTATGAAATGCGATGGTTCACTCTAAGTCCAGGGGCTACCCCTGCACCCAGTTTCCATTGTTCAACAATTTATGAGAGGCTAGTCTTTGATAAAAAATGAAATACCTTCCAGTTTCCCCTTCTTCGTTTGCAGACTGCGTAAATTTTTAAAATGCTTTAAAACTGGAACACAAGATCACCTTTAGCATTATATATCAATGTTTATAATGAGACTGCTTTTAAGAAACACAATGTACCCTCAACTCCTTCCTCCTCTAATGTTCAGGAGAAACCATTTCAGATCTTAATTAGGGCAAGCAAGGATTCAGAAATAAAGCCATTCAAAAAAGAAACAGTTTATAGATGCTTCCCTTCACTGAATAGGGAACACTGGATCACATAATCTTGAGAAAAATTCAACCTTAAATGATGTGGGGGGAAGTTCTGAGATGTATAAGCACTTCTCAAAATACTTTGTATAAGAAATACAGATTTAGAGACCTAGAATTAAGCATCCAGGTTTGAAAGCCTTTAACCTTGCCTTCCCTCCTCCCCCTATCATAGTCACATACACTGGCTGGATTTTATTGTATAACTTTGTAAAGAGGAAAAAAAAAAAAAAAGAGCAAGCGTTCCACACATCTGCCAGCATTTTTTTGTTTGTTGGGCCATGCTGACAGCTTTTTTGTGTTTCCTGGTTTATCAGAAGTGTATCAAAATGTTTTGAAGAAAATGAGCCAAGACATTTTTCCTAGATTTTGGTGCCCTCTAATATTAATTAATTCTTCTGAGTTTGTGTCTTATTTATTGCTTTTCCTATGTCTTGAAGATAATATTCTCATTCCAAGAGGCAGAGAAGTTGCTTGTTTCATCACAAACTGTCTCGGTCTCCTCCTTTAAGTCTGTGAGCTCTGTTCAAAATTCATATCACTGGGTTCAGTTTTGAAAGGGAGGACTTTGATTCAAAGTTCTCAGCCACCCACACTGGACCTGAAAGCCACTAGAAATAGCCCTTGTCTGCTTTGTTTCTCAGGAACCAGAATAGACACATTCCCTCTGGTCTGCCCTGAGATATGGATTTGGCTCAATAAGCAAATGTCAGCTGCAGAAGCAGCTGGCTGCAGAGCAGTTTTCACGGAAACTGGGAGCCTGTGTCCTCTGAAAAGATACACTATTATTTCATTAATTTATTTTTATAATTTTTAATTTATTCTGAATGAGCTTTGAGATGACTAAGAACGACAGTTTAAAGTCAAAGGTTTATTAGTCTTTGATTTCTGTTTGACTACTGATGTTATTAATGTGAATAAAATTAATTATAAATTTGCACTGAAATGTTGTATCTATGTGTGCTAGATATCTGCAAGACCTTTGTACTAAAAAGTAACAAGATAAAAGCACACGTGTTATAGGTCCTTGGCTACAATCACAGCTCCCAAACCCAGATTCTGGCTTCAGGAGTCTGATTTTCACATAAAAGCAAGACATGCCTTAACCCTCACAGGTAAATAACACCTGAAGATGTTACTTACCTTAATGGCTTTATGGATGTCTGAGTTTTCTAGCTGGGACAGTCTTCTTAATGGGCTGAAATCCTGCTGGGCAACAGAGGCAGCATGGTGATTTCCAATGTCAGTGTCCCCAGGAGGAGTCCTCAGAGGAGCCACCAGCATGATCCCCCTCCACTGCTGTGAGACAGCTCTCCAAAACAGCCCTCACCCTGCCCAGAGATAAAGAGTGGTTGATTGAAACACAATCTTCTCCAAGGAGAAGTCAACACAGAAGATAGCTTTCAGGTGGGTACCTTCACCATTTACATATAAAGCAGAGGTGGGGCCCAAGTGCAACTCCATCATGGATTGCTAAAGTCCCAGACTATCTCAACCCATCTAGAGTCTAAAGAGCTTGGAACAAACCCAAAACTCTTTAAACTTCTTAAAAGTGATAAATCCTTCACTAATCAAAATAATTAGCGTGTGCAGTCTCTATCCCCAGCAGTCCTGCAGTCCCCACAGATGAGTAACTCAACCATTGACCTGCTTCCCAGGCCCTTGTAGGTCTGTGTTCCTGCCTCCACCTTCCCTTGCTATGTCAAATTTTTTCTTTACAGTATTCCACTGAGATTGAAAAACCTGTGGTGAAATGAAAGCTAAAACTACAAGTAATAAAACACACGAAAATGTAACAATTGTTGCAGTCACCTCCTTGACTGCTCTATCTGGCGTCACTGGTTTCCTGTGGGTACGTGGTGGTTTCTGCCATCCAGTCTTACGCTGATCCAGTTCTCTCCAAAAACACCTTGTGCTTTGGCTTGGAGTCCCACCGCTTCTTAGGACAATATGAAGCCAGTCTGTTCTCCCTTCCACTCAGTTCTATCCAGGGCTCTACCCAAATTGAGCGCCCTGGGATTGCGCCAATCTTTCCTGGGGGAGGCAGATGAACAGAAGGCTTTCTCAAAGGATCCTCGTCCTTTCTGCATGTTTCGTAACTCTAGAGATGAAAAAATCGAAGCCAATGTGACCCTTGCAATTGAGATCCTTTGCTCGTACAAGCAGTCCTATTAAAGTTGAACGGGAACATACATCAGAATAATTAAAGTGGGCATGAGTTGGCTTTGAATTGCAGGAGCTCTGGGTGACCACATTTCACTTTCCCTGTCATTGACTAAGATAGAATTTCCTCCTTCTCATCAAATGGCAACTCTTTTACTTATGGGTTACATCTATGCCTTGGAAGGAGGTAGAGTTACTGATAAAGTTTTCCTGAAAAACGTGCTGCATTTTGTTTCAGCCTCACAGATGACTGCAGTTGATCACATCTGTTTTCCAGCAGACATCAGTGTATCCAATTAGAAAGATCACAGAATATTTTAGAGGTCTTGGGATCATTTGGTCAGCCAAAAGATTTGGGCTTTGAAAAAGAACAAGAAGACAAATATGGTATGTGCTATTTTTAATGACAACCATGGTAAAATATTCCCTTAAAGCTGGTTACACAGCTGCAATCCTTTGCATTAAGTATATATACATGTGAAAACTAAGAGGAATAGTTTTTTACTATTATCTTAAAAATTGCAGTGACTCAATGAGTTGCAATCCTGGCTGTGCCCATTGAACTGATAGGAAAGTTTGGGATCTTCATGGTCACAAAATATTTCAACAACAAAAAATAATTAAACTCTGCTTTTCCTTGGAAGAATGCATGAAACCTTTAGTTAACAACGTCTATTTCTTAAAGGATGGAAATGTTATCAAAATTTAGATCTTAGTTTTGATAAGTCTTTTTCACTTTCAGCTCTGATACTACAAATGTATTGCACAGAAGAATCTTCAAAACAAAAATTGTTTTTTGGATCTCTGTGTTTGCAAACTAAAAATCCATTTTAATGCGTTCATTCTAGAACATTAATGACAGCAAGGAAAACAAAATTCTTACAGAAATACAGAGGAAAAGATATAAAATAAGTTATCAGTTCTTAGTTCAAAGTCTGGAAATGTCTTTGAAATATCTCTTGCCATTCATTTCTTGGTTTTCCACTAATGCTTATGTTTACAATGTCCTCCTGGTACTCTGTAAATGACTTCACAGGATATGACAGTTGAAACCATGGGGCCTCCAGTCCGTACATATAGATGGTTAACTGAGTAGATTTAGTTGTTATTGGGTTTTTGTTGTTTTGGGGAAAAAAAAAGGCAAGAGGAAAAAATCGAGAATTAAGGACAAAAAAAGCTGAACACAAAGCCAGATGAAACAGTGGAAATAAATTATCTTGAGAAAAGCTAAGCAAATGAGCTTTTGAGCAAGGTGCTACCTGTGAAAAGACCTTTGAACTACAAACCAAAATATTCTCCCTTGTTGCTTGATGCCTGCTTGATGCCTTCGAGAAAACAAAACTTTGCATACCTGAGTAAACCAACAGGACTATATGAAAAATTGCATTTTCCTCTTCATTGAAAAAAGTGGCAAACCCAGTAATTCTATGGCTAATCAATGAATTTTAAAAATGAAAGAGTTAGTCAATCTTCAATTTTATTGCGTGTCTTTCAGACGACACTTTGAACACAGAACATTCTTCTGAGTGTCATATTAGCAACGTTAGAGACATTCAACATCAGAGACTCCATGCAAATGGTTCTGAGAAGGTAGCATCCTCTCCTGGGCTTTAAAACTTTCTGGACTTTAGAACTTCTCTCACGGTTAAGATTCATACTCCAATAAGCACCTCAGGTAAGAGTGAGACCCCTTGAACTGACCGCTTGACTAGTCGTTATCTGACAAAACATTTCTTGTTGCACAATGCTGGCATTCTTGGCTAGATGACGACTGGGGTGGATCACAGATATATTTTGACTTAAGTACTGTGACGGAACACCCCTCCTGCAGGAGTTGAACCCCCACTTTGGGACTGTCAACCCAACACCCCAACAAACGAACGCGTTGCGCTAGCCGTGCGTTGTGCTGCAGCTTTCCTCCCAAAGGGCTTCACCTCCACTAGTGGTGTTGGGACAGAGCTGTGAAACCCCTCAGGAGGAAAGGAGTTCTGCAAGACCTTGTTATATGTTAAATATAAACAGGTAGATTGTAGCCTTGCATGCAGTCTATTTTACTTGTGCGAGTATGTTTTTTGTTAAACACATAAAACACAGAGAGCGTTTTAATGGTTGATCAGATCCCGTTAAAGCAAATTGCATGTTTAAATACAAAGGATGAAAGGATCTCTATTATTCTACAAATTTCTAGCAGCACTGCACCTTAAAAGGAACTTTATAGCAAATTTGTAGCTTTGCAACCAGCTCATGAACCAGGGGGCATAAAAAGGACATGTGTTCCAAGAGTAAATGCATTCCATATTTCAGAAATAATAAGTTATTGCTTGAACCCAGATCCCATCAATGCAGAGAAAGGATTTTGCGTCCGTGGGAAGAAGGACTTTGCTGTCTTCAGCAGAACATTGTTTCATTAGGGTCGTTAACCTGGTCTACATCTAATCAAATAACGCCTGAAAAGCCCATGCTCTATACCAGAAAGCCCCAATGCCCTCCTTGACTTTCACTTTTATTGCAGTCCACACAAACATTCAAGAATAAAGATCTACATAAGCGCAAACACTGTTGATCAGACTCATCAGGGGTGAAAAGACTGAAATAAGCAATGAGGTTTACGAAGGAAACACCATACATCTGCAGGTGATGGTGCCTTTCAGCACACAAATATTCTGCTTATGCAAGTGAATCTTCACACAGCAAGGAAGAAAATTTTAATGTAATGAAAGGGAGAATACATGATGATTTGTTGTCCTTGATAAGTAAGTGAAGTCTTCGGATTTTTAAGTGCATAACAAAAATTCCTGCTTCTCTATTATACAGGAACATTTAATTAGTTGTAGTCATGATTCTTGATTTCTACCCATAGCTTTCTTTAATATTAACAAGTATTTTATATGCATTGGAAGTTCCTTGTCCCCAAAGAAGGGATTCACGGTGCTAATTAGGAGAAAGAAAATGAAAGAAAGAATGAAAATTCATCAGAAATAGGGAAAAAGCGCAGTTTTTAAAGGTGCAAATTTATGTTCTTCCATGAGAAAAGATACACAGGCCTGAAGTTAGTGAAAGTTGTCAATGTCTTGACCCATACCTAAGCCACAAACAATGAGCCGCAGAACATCCTCTGCAAAGTCAGCGGGGCAGTAGGTGCTGTAGAGCAGTGTAATGGGTTGCCTGCACACAGTACACCTCAAAGTCTTACAGTAACTCCTCTCTGTTCTCACTGATGTAAATCCTTATGTGCACTCGTCTCTGCAGGACTTCAGCTCTTCCAGCAGTGCACAAATGCCCTAAGACCTGCTACATCTCTTCCTCTGCAGGACACGAAATGTAAAAGGATGGGCCCCAGAGTCATGCCCCCAGAAGTGTTGTCTCTCTGCTTTATTTATTTAGGAAAACCCTGTTGTGCCAGAAGAGCAAAGCTACTGAGTGTTTTTTTTTTATGCCAGGGCATTGGCCTGGCTTTGCAAAGTGCTGAGGGAATGGCATGAAGGTTCGTTTTCCTTCATCCCCAGGCAGCAGCCCATAAAGCATTACATTCCTATGTAGATGATACATTTTGAATGACATAGACAAATCAAATTGTGGATGACAAATCTTCCAAAATACATCACCATCCCAAATGACTTGAAAAAAATAAGCCAAAACTTTCACCGCAAACCTCATATGATGTAAAGAAGAATCCTGCACAATTGGCCAAAAATTACAGAAAACATTCTAGGTCATTCTTTCACACTTTTCCACTGAATCGAAATTTCAGTTAGTGTAAAAGAAGGAAATTTCTGTTTGCAAGCTAGAGAGATTTCCTGGGCTCAAAACCAGAGTGTGTCTTCAAGCACTTTATCAAATTCATGCTTCCAAAATCCCATCACAAGTGGCAACCTTCTTTATTCCTTTATTTTCAACACACAGGATGTGTAGATAAAATCTGGCTTGATTTTCTTACTTATAAGAAGTCCACGTGCTTCTGTTGTAGAAAACTCCAGGTTTTCAATGGCTTAAAATCTTACTGTGAGCCGAGAACTGTCTCACATTTGAAAGCTAGGAGGCTTGCTGTTTTTTCTATTCCTTCCTGCCATCTGCAAGATCTCAGATGGGGTAAAAACGGGAAATTACTTGAGCAAATCTTCAGCTTTCCTCAGTTTTCTTTAAATAACGTCCTCAGCTTTCTGCCTCGTGATTTACATAATAAGGAGACTGTGCTGTGTTATTACATCAGTTTCATTTCTTCAGGGAAAAAGGCTCCAGATGTATTTGACTAAGTCATTAGTACAAACATCCCATTTTTGTAACATCATTCCCTAGATCAACTGCAAAGACACACTGTTGATTTTGGCTACGGGTTTAGGAGTGGACAGCCACTGCCACTTGATCTAAGCAGCTGCCTCCTCATCACTCCCTCCAACTTCATTGTCATGGAGAGAAGGACAAACCCCTAATGGATCCACAACATGAGCACCAGTTCATAAACCCTGGCAGATGACTCATCTGATAAAAATCACCATTGTCAAGCTATTCAAGGAGTGGGGGGGGGGGGGGGGGAAATAAAAAAGCTTTAGCCTTCCTTCGAGAGATTACTTCCTTTTGTCAGGGTGTTTTTCTTCAGTCATATGGGAATGAAATTATAAGCAAATACAGAGCGCTGGGTCCTGACACCTCAGGTGGGAGTTGCCAATAGGTCTATTAGAAGCTCTGGCGATGCTTGTACGGTAAGGTACTACTCAAGGGGAGGAAGGTTATGAAAAGCCTTCCTGTCCAAGTTAAAAGCATCAGTGAAGTGTAAAAATGATCAATATATGAGTGCCTAGTTTCAGAAGTAAAAACATCATTAATTTTACTACAGTAGTTGCTGTTTGGTCCAACTCATAGCAAAAACTTGACTACACTGAAGCTTTTTTAATTGCAGATAACGCACCATTCTTGATTTACTTTTGTACCCTCATACTGATCATTAGAAATGGGAAAAGTTAATTAAAATATGTAGTTTTAAATTGCTAGCAAACTGTTCCAAATGGCACAATAATGCACGTGACAAAAACGCATAAATGAGATCCCTGAAATACTTGAGCTGCCACAAAGCTGTTGCAAAGCAGAATATACATAGCCAAGGAGATGAACAGCTTCTAAAGGGAAATAACCGACATATCTTATTTATGAATAGATGTCTTAAGAATGGGTCAGTAATTCTCGTGGATGCTGACATCTTTGTATGACATTTGTGCCACAGCCTCTATTTGCTCCCTGGCTGCAATCATAAGACTGATATTTTTTTGTAAGTGGCTGGAGTTATAAATTGGATATGGACTGTCATGCCCCATACAATAAACACTGGATTTTTCATTTTGAAACGCAGTAAAGACGCCTTGTATGTTGCAAAGATACGCAATGATTACAATGTACCAGCATGGTAATGGGCAAGCAAAAGGTTTATTAATATTTGACACATGCTCTCCTGCAGAATTAGACCCTGTTAAATGGTAAAAAATGGCACTTAACTGCTGCCTACTGTATTTGTCATAACTGTTCAGCTGCCTGTTGCTGTGCAGGAGATGTGGTATTTGCACTTAATTGCATCATTTGAAAGCCTTAGAAGAGGGTATTCTAATGATTAAATCAATGTAAACCAGGTTTCAGAGCCAAAATAATCAAAAGTCTGACCAAGGCAAATGTTCTCAATAAACTGAGCTTGCCAAACACAAGTGCTAATTAACACCTGATTCTAATTTGTCGATTGTGAAAGTGTGGCAAAGGAGCCCTATGATTTTGCAAGTGGAAATAACACTACTTCTCTCCATTAGGAGATCACATGAATTGCCCTCGTGGCCAAAATTCCTCCTTTTGATCTGCTCTGGAGACAATCCATCAATGCGGTGCCAGCTACACTCAGGTTGTACAATGCTTCTCTGTCTAAGGATATTTACCATTCCTTCGTCTTTTCCCAACTGTATGATTCTCAATGAAATTTCCTCTTCCTTGATGTTGGTGTTTGTTGGGAAATTTCAAAATATTAAAATTTAAAATATCACACTGACAACAAATGCCAAACCCAAGTGGTCACATTCTCCTTTTGTATTTCCTGTTCTAATTGTTTCAAATTTTAGAGGGACAAAAAAACTACTATCTCATTTTTACACATGCATCTGACAGCTCAGGACCTCCTACATATCGCATCAAGTCTGCCATTCAGCAAGACACTTATAACAAAAGCAGATATATTAGCATGGGACTAATTCTTGAAGTCATTGGGCATTTGATCAGTCACCTGAATAATTAAGGTTCTTACCTTGTGTTGCAAAGGAGAACTTCTTTACCCTCTTCAGAGCAGGTGAGGACACACAACAGACACAGCCCAAAAAATGACACTAGATGGTATCTTTGTCGACGCACCCAGTAGCCAACCAAATGGCCAAGACTTTGCAAACCATTAGTCTGGTGTCATCTCTCAGGATAAGCTTTTTTTGTTTGTTTGTTGAAGTGCACATTCAATGATACTCTCACATTTCTTTGCCTGAAGGAATGACTCCAAGGCACCCTCCCACCCCAAAACAAGTGGCACAACATGAAGTTGCTGCTACTTTAGACCTAACAGTTGTAATGTCTCACCTATGATACACCTAAAAGAACATCCACTTGATCTTCACATGCAACATCCAGAAGTAATTACTGAGGCGTACAATTTATTAAGTATCTTCAAAACCAGGGCTACATAAATTTAACTTCTAGCTAGCTGTTGGTGAATTTGGTTATAAAATCAACATCTTATGTATTTGATCTACGCACTGGTTACATTATACCATCTACTGATTTTTTAATAGTTGACTTAGTCTCTTATTTAAAAACAAATACAAAAGCTAAGTTTCTACGCGCAGGGCCTGCAGAAATATTTGCAAAGTCTCATAAGTATTTTATTACCTCTTGCAGTATAAATGTATTTGACTGTGTGTTTAAAGCGACCGCAGCTTGTTCCTAATAAGAGTGAATTTGCACTATAAATGGCATCCCCTCTTTGGAAACAATACTTCCTTTATCTACTTGTGTTCAAAAGCGCCTAACAGGGAAACCTAACTTATCTGTTTCATCTTAAAACTGGAGCTGCCTGTCAAGCTTTGACAAGCTTCAGATTCTTTTGGAAATAGGAAGCAACCCATTGTGTTCAAATTTGCTCTTAGTGACAGCTGATCCCACAGGAGCATCTAGTTAGAAAATAATTGATAGCACTTGAAACAGAAGAGATTGCAAAGCAGGTACGACAAGTTTGCATTGGATGGGAGTCCTAAAACTAATTGTCCCGTTAAGAAACCAGCTTCAGAAGAGGAAAAAAAACTTAAGGGGAAGGAAATGAGAAGTTTGTTTATTGCACATAGACTTTCATTCTGACAATATTTTCCTTTTAAAAGGCAGGTCTGGAGTAAGCACTACATTAAAGGGATGGGCCCAAAGCAAAACCTCTAAACCGAATACTCCGAACTTTATGACTCAAGCCCATCTGTAGTTTGTTATAAACAAGTCATAAGGCATAAATGAAAAAATCTGGATGCGGAAGGATAGAGGCTCGATCCTGCTACTATTGAAGTTAACAGAAAATCTCTTGCTGACTACAGAGGACTTTGGATCAGGCATTAAAATTCCAAAGTAATACTGGCAAAGCTTCAATCGTGTGAGTGTGTGTGTGCGCGCGCCTGTGCATATATATACACACACACACAAGGCAATATGAGGAATTTTTAACCCTGATTCTCCTATCAGGCTATACCACCGGATGTCAAAAATGAAGATAACATGGGAGGAAGTTTATTTTGATGAGGAAATCCCTAAATGCTGTTGAAAATATGCTTGGAATGGTTAATTAGTATGTAGGGGCTTTGGAGGAAATGATATCTTGCAGCTTGCCCATCATCTTTTTGCCAGGTTTCCCTTCGATTTATCTCTTATCTGCAGGAAACTGTCTCACAGCTTCTGAATCTGCTGTTGGCTAAAAAGAGAAAAAGGACAATGACTCATTGTTGGGCAACAGGACAAGTTCTATTTGGATTCTAAATTTCCACATTAATGCTAGTTAATGTCTTCTCTAATGTACTTCAGCCCATCCAGGGGATATCCAGGGTGGGCTCCGAAACTAACCAAAAGTGAAAGTTCCTTCAGAAAAATAACAACAAGCAGTAAATTAAAAGAAGATCTCATACCCAAGGGATGAAAACACTGAGTAATGCAAGAAGTATCTGCTGTATTTTCTATGACTAAGGCATCAAAAAGGCCTTATTAATAAATGAAAGGATTGAAAACGGGTCAGGAACCAGCGACAGGATGCAGCAACTGATACCCACCAGGGTGATTGCTGGCCAGGGGATATTAAGCACGTCGATTACTGCGACTTATATTTGAGGGACTATTTTAATGCACAATCAAGCAACGCAGGATTCCTTACTCTGCGGCTTTTCTTGAGGGCTGGCAAAGAAGATCTGGTCAGCTACGTGTGGTGGGAGAGGTCGCTGCATCTAGGAACTACAACCAGGAGCAGGGGCCGGGGAAGCACGCAGGCGTAACATCTGAGCATCGCGGCCGCCGTGCTGGAGGTGAAGCACGTATGTAAATGCCGAGCTGGAGGAAGTGCTGGGGGAGGGATGAGCTGCATCAGATGATCGCTGTGCCAACGCTAATGAGTACATCAATGAAAGGATTAAGAAAGGATGGGGACACATTGCTCCCGTTCCCTCTCCTACAATGATCGCTCCAGTGCTCAGAGGTGTGGCTTGGTTTGGGTAAGAACCGAAAATTCAGCAGCTTCTCCAAATATTACATAAAAGGAAAGAATGACATAAAAACACGATCTAACCGTGTAAATATTTTTTCCAGTTTCACGGACCAAATCCCAAGCATGTCATGCGTCTTGCATTTTTTATTCCCCCAGCTCTCTCTCCCCAGTGCTGAGCTAACATCTGAAACAAGAGCACACAATCAGTATGTTAATAATCAAGGAGTCTGCTCGCTGCATTATACAGACATCAGAGGAATTTCTTCCACTGTCTGATGAATATTATAAACAGGCCCGTTTGTATTAACAGAGCCTTATGTAGCAAATCCCAAAGTGACAAACCAAACAGTTTTAAGTGGTTACATTCCATCTCCAAATGTCCCGGGTATCAAACATCACTAGAAACCTGCATCCTGGCTGCATGTGAGGAAAACAAAGAGCCCCACAGTCAGTTGGGCTAGACGCTCGGTGCTGAAGCAGATGACTATGACAAGGTTTTTCAACTGCCAAAGTGACACTGCAAATGCAATCTGGTGTGGCAGCTGGAGAGCCAGAAATATTGTATCAGTTACCGAGAGGGAAGGCATTTGTTCTGGAGAGCAGCGCTTCAGGAAGGGCTTACATCTGAGTCATCATCCCTGACAGCGTGTGTGTCCATCAGCAAGCCGAACGGCAGAACTTCTGCAAAACATTTCAGGGAGGTTTTAAGATCTGCAGATCGCTGCAGACCTGATTTGCAGTCAAAGGAAAGGTCCCCTTTCTGCGGGCTGGAGGCTGAGCCCTAGGCGGTACTTCTTGGACTTAGACACGGTATTAAAAATAACAATCACGTGGCCAAACAGACTGAATTCTCACCCGAAACCTAACATTTTAGGCAAACTGAATTAACAGGCACAGCTCCTGCCCCATCCTGCTTACATAACACACCAAAGCAACAAGGGGTGGGGGGAACAGCTGGAAAGGAAAGATGAGAACACGTGAGTGTTCCAAAGACTGGGGGGGGTTTATCATGTGTGTTGCGATGGTTTCTGTGGGCTCCTGCATCAGCTGGCTGTGAGATTGACTGGAAGCCCTCCTTGCTGCAAATCATCATCAGCAGACGCTGACACGAGGAGGTGGCGGGGCTGCAATCCTGGAGCACGGCGGGCTCTCGAGTCAGACCGGTGCGTTTCAGAAGAGAGAGGGCAAGATGTCTGCAGGTCTCTTCACTTCATGTCAGATAACTGGATGGAAATGCAGTCCCTTGGATTTCTAAAATGGGCCTGGAAACTGTAAAGGAACAGTCTTTCTCATGAGATTTCCTGTTGGTGCTGCATCCAGTAGCACCGGAAATATCACAAGAATAGCTTTTCTTGTGGTGTTTTATTACTTCTGCTTCTGCTCCTGGCCGGAACTGGGAAGTACAGGGGTGCATGGAAATGAAATATAGTGGTCAGAGGAGATTCTGCCAAACATTTGGAAACGACAACAGCAAGAAAGGTCGTTCACTTAAGTCTCAGGAACTGCTTCCGATCTGCTCTTATTTTATTCAGACACATTTACGTGATGCTGCTTTTACAAGTCATTCACTCACGGCCGGTATCCGTACGCATTCAAACGCTGAGGGGCTGTGGTTTAGCTGGGAGTACTGCTAGTCAGTTCCTATAGAGAAGTGACTTCTGTTTCCTAAAATGTTTAACTGACACAATCCATCACCAGAAGAGGCCCAAGCAAAAATACCCCCCCCTGCTACATCTCCTGCGCTGCCTTTATTTAATATTCCAGCAGCATGGTTAGCCACATGAGACAATAGACGAATCTGCACGTATACCTTCCTTGGTCAAAACCCATCCACACCACAAAGAGCATCTTTCTCTGAATTTATTTCCTGCTCAGAGTTGTTTGACAAATGCTTTGTGCAGACCAATCCTGTCTAGCAATTGTTTGTAAATACACATCGCACATCCTCCTTCAGCTATGGCAGACAGCGGTTCTTGGTGGCAGTGCTGACGGAGCAGCGCAAGCAGGCTGCTAGCGATTCTCCCCCAGCCGTGTGTGCGCTGAAGGCACAGTGAGGCAGCTCAGGGGCTGGATCCAGATGGAAGGGGAATGGCTCAGGCAGGAGTGGACACCCAGGAGCGGTTAGGAGGAAGGAGAAAGCCAACACCAGCCCAAGCCAGCAAAAGCTGTTCGGCAATTTACACCCTTGGCATCGCAATCAAACCTACCTAACCCCCATGGGACTGTTTCCATTTCCTGTTTGGTTGATGTAATCTTTACAAGTTACTCCTGTTTCTTCCTGAAATGAATTCTCCTTCACTGCAAAACTGATTTTGTTCCATTATTAAATGAGTGTTGGCTGCTAATCAACACTTCGCCTTCCTGAACAAGCTCCATTTGCAAACAAACCGAATTAAAAGAGGAATGAACACAGATGAAAAGAAATGAAACTTTAAAGGCAGGACAAGATTCCCCAAGTTCACTTCCCTTATCTGATTGTTGTCCTAGGAGCAATTTGCTCTTTATATTTAGAAATGTGGTTTTGCTACAGATATGCCAATGTCATAAGGAATAATCACGGGTACTTTCAATTCTTTTTTTTGCAAGGGACATAGGATCCTTGCCTCACTCATGAATAATTGCATTGAAGTTGAGGGGACTGTTCCATAATGCTAAAGACAAGATAGATTGTTTTTCTTCTGGTGTTTTGGAGAGATAAAGGCACATACTTATAGAAGGAAAATAACTGTAATACATGGTTCCATTTGCTCTGCAATAAAATGGGACCAAATTCTGCATTGACAACCTATACAAGCATGACAGACAAAAATTCTTTCATAGTTACAAAATCTGTTTCATTCCTCACTCCCTCACAACTGCACAGATATTCTGAAGCGTGGTGCATAGTTCAAAGTAACAATTGTTGTAAAATACCTTGGATATCAGCAAGGACTTTGTTGTTGCACTCTTCAGATGGCGTATTTCCACTCCCAGCTGTCTGCTCTCGTGCTTTCGCCAGAGTTGCCCAGCACAGATTTCTCTCACCGCTTTGTGCCAAGACAGGAGACAGTTTGAAGCCAACTTCACTGGTTTTCCTTCCCGCCTCCTCAGGCCAGGTGGCACTACTGCATGGGCAGTGAGGTCACCAGCCTGCTCCTCTCTTGCTTCTCCCAACCTGCAAGTCCATGGCACAGCATCCCACGGTTTTGCTGGTGATCTCAGCCAGGGGAATGTGTCAAGTCTAATTACCTCCTGCTACAGGGAAAGGGGGAAAATGAGAGGCAAATTCAGGTAGATCCTACCATTGCAGAAAGATGAGCAAAAGGAACATTAGAAGCCAGGCAGAAGCAAAATTTCTGACAAAATATTTACATTCTCTGTCTTCTTACAAAAAAAGAAAGGAAGAAAGAAGAGAAGAGAAAGAGAAAGAGAAGAGAAGAGAGAAAATAAAAGAGAGAAAAGAGAGAAAAGAGAGAAAAGAGAGAAGAAAATAAAGAAGAAAAGAAAGAAGAAAGAAGAAAGAAGAAAGCATCCTTCACCACTCACTCATATAAACAGGAGAGGTCAAATCCTTTTTGTTTCACCTTCTGTACTGTTTTGAGTTGACACTACTGGGTGATATTTGGGTCATATCTAGTGGCTACCTCTACATTTATTGCATACTTATACTTTTCACTGTATTAAAAGCTGGGCACTAAATTATAACTCTGTGGTAAAGGAGGATTACATGGTATGCTCTATTGCAGAGTTTCACAGTATACACATACTTTGTGTGAACATATAATAAAAGTGACGGATCTTTTAGAAGTAAACTGAAAGATATTCTTAAACATCAGCAAATGAAATCTGGTGAAGGACTAAAGGATTATTATAGATCAACACAAACAAGACTTCTCTTTTTCGATGGATGTTCACACACATTATAAGTTAATATTGACCTAAAATGTTATAAAGATGCACATTTAAACCTTCAGCAGCAACCTTCATCTAGGGCACAAGAATGACTCTCAACATTATCCCAGAACAGCAAACCATCTCGATGGCCTTGCTTTTACACTTTGTGCTTCTTTCTTATCCAAGTAAAACTGTAAGGGTCTGCAAGGAGAATTCTGAAGTTAATGGGAGTTTTGACTGAAAAAGACACGAAATCCCCTTTACCTGGCATTTGCCACAATAGAGTGAAAGGCTGAAAATTCATAGCTGGATTACATGCATCCAGTGCCCTTTTATTTCACAACACTGCATAAAATGAAAATGCTGGATATGAATGAGTGCTCTGGGTGGATATAGCCATCCCTTTCCATGATATTCCTGAAACGGGCTGAAACAGTGACTGTTTTTGATGTTGCTTCCCAGGCCTGAAGTGTTAATAGTACACTCACAACAGAAAGGTTTCAATGTGCCTTAGTAACTATTGTGGCTGGATAGTAAAAAGTTTGAACAGCTGCAGATTCCATGTCCAATCTCTAGCTACGTTTTTTGACAGACCTCTTAGGCTTGCATAATAAATACAGAAAAGCTTCAGCAAAGACACTGAATATCATTATCAACATTATTATGCGAGCAGATTGCAAACCACTCGGCATCCTTAAAAGTGTCATTCCACTAAGACATTTCCCTGCCATTTTTTTCCTGTTCTCTAGACAGCACCAGCCATCCTGAGGGTACGTACAGGCCTGGAAAATGCAGCTGGACTCAGATCTCAGACTGTGCAAAAGTGACATGGAACAGCTCTAAATTCACCCACTACCGGTACTTAAATAAAGCTTTGCTAAGAGTCTTTTGCTGACTTGGCTCCATTTAGAAATCAAAGGATGATTTCTGCCAAGTGACAGTCCTAGAAACGTTAATATAATTGAATTAAAAATAGGTGCAAGCTGCAAAGCTCAGATTTGAAAAGTTTAGTGATGCTGAAGACGTTGACTGAAAGGTTCAGATGCAGACAGAACTGGGAGGGGCTGGTTTGGCCAATTCACGGAAAGAGGTAACCCATAATGTGTGGGTCTGGATTCACTTATATATTTCCCTGGCATTTGGGAATGTTTGGGTCTGAGGTTTTGTGTTGAAATTTCAGCTACCTATTATTATGATTTTAGTATCTTTGTTTTAATTCTTTTCTAACACTTCAGTGGAACACAGGCTTTCAAATAACTCAGCACTCTCTACTTGACTTTTCAAAGTAGCAACTGTAAATTAGAAGATAAAGAACTAGAAATGGTGCGAGGGACAGCCTGTAATAAAAATTTTGCAGTCACCCAGAGCTGGTTGAGGTCCTCGCCCTCTGAGCTGTGGTCATCACAGCTAAAGCATAGGACAGAATTTGGGCTTGATTCCTGATAGCCTCGTAAAATTATTTTAGTATCAATTGCATTTTATATAAATGAAGGACCAAAAATAACACCCTTATTTCCCAGGAGACTTTTGAAGATAAATTAATTATTGTTTACATACCATTTGGATTTTAGATTGGATGGGGGAGAAATGGAAGAAACGCTCAAGGGGGCCAAGAAAAACAGCAGATTCTCTTAATTCCCAGCTCAGCAAACTACATAAGCATGTGCTTAACTTTGAGACTGTGCTTAAATCTACCCCAGTAAATGACAGCAGAAGCCCACAGAGTTAATTATGTGCTTTGGTGCTTTTCTAAATAGAGAAAATTAACAAGTATAACTCAAAAATGCAGAGTATACGTACAGACTCAGCTGAGCATGGCAAACAGTCTGCACCTTCTGTGCTCCTTCGTCAGTCTCCGAGCCTAGCACAGCCTTGTCTTTACCCCGTTGACTCTTCAAAGACTGGATATACACAGGGGACAATCACAGGCAGCAACATTCAGGTACCTGAAAGCAGAATTTGTCTTGTTATGTTTGAAAGGTGAGTTTTAAAAGTCCCCAAGGGTAGAACAAGAGAATGGTGGAACAAGCGGTATCATTAGGGAGCCCGAATCATAACCCTGGGTGCAGGACTTGGAGGCGGGGGAATTTGGACTCTAGGTGAACTTTGCAACTCCTGCTTAGCCAGATTAAATGAAACTGAACTGGAACATGTCTTTAATCAGTAGTTATTTTATCAGCACATCAAATGGGCACAGGCTTGACACTGTCCCAGCTCAGTTCTGCAAGGACTCTCACAGTTACTTAAGGAGCATTCTTTCCATGTACTTGAAAGAAAGCAACGTTATTGGTACTGTGCATCTCAGGATGTTACACGTTTTGGAGTCGGTTATCAGTTGCAGTAAAATCAACATTTTATAAGTTTCTCTCCTTGCGCCATATTTGTAAAAGCTGAAATGCTATCACCAGAACAAATGCTCCTTTCATTGCCTTTCTGGAAATGTAAAGCTCATTCAAGCCCTAGACAATTAAATTGTGTTCGTCTGGGAGACGGCATGTAGACAAAATCTGCTTCAAAAGTCAGAAGGCCCCTGAGTCAGAGGAAACTTCAATTAATTTGTCAGAGAACCGAAAACAGATGATTTCAATCAGCACCAAAAAATGACTTCATGGCAGGCACACGCCGGAAAAGGCAGAGTTTCATTTCCAGCACACAAACAAGCAGCCCCACAGGATAACTCTGCTCCGTAGCACCGGTTCCGCAGCCTTGCC
>NW_010142884.1:0-10931 GCF_000699245.1 Pterocles gutturalis | reverse complement strand
GTACTGGAGGCTTGCTAAGCTGTCTCAGTTAAACTAGACAAAGAAGTCTTTATTGACATTTGACAAGGCATACTGCAAAACTTTGATAAGTCCTGTGCTGGCAGAGAGCATGCATTAGCAGATGTAGGTGTTGCATTTGTTCATATAATGACCTGGGCTCTTTTGCAGCCACCTCAATATGTGAGGACTGATAACAGAGCACAAAAACATAATTGTGAAATTGTTTGTTTATATTACTTGATCTGAGAGAGCAGTGACCGGTAAAAACCAGGGTGAAAAACAGATTTATGATTTCTTTTTTTGATTACGATATGGTCTCACGTCTAAGTGAGAGGATGTGAGCAAGGTCGTCTTTTCTGCTCTTGTGAGCAGAAACAAATTAGACTGAGCAGATCTTGTGCAAGGAAGAGGAAATGTACTTGAAACTCTACGGAGCATTAACTGCAAGTTGAAGCAGAATTAACTCCTCTTATCCTGCCTGCTGCTGTTCCTGCATAGTCTCACTCTGTCTTTCCATTGCTGTTTCTGCATAGTCTCAGTTGTGGCAGTCATGAAGGAATTGTGCTTCTATGGGAAAGTTTGCCAGTCCCTTATGTAAAGAAAACAGTTGATTTCCTCTTGACCCGTATTTGTCATTCCTGGTATCTTTCTTTGTCTGTTCCAGGATCAGCAGATCTCAGTTTCCTTGATCTTAAAGCACGGTCAAAGATTGTAAAGCACAGCCCCTGAGTCTTTTCATTGCAGTCTTGTGAAAGGCAAAAATTCTGCACAATCACAGCAATGGGAAAAATTAAGCCTCTTGGTTTTTGAAATATGATAGTTAACATGATAAAGTTTCTTAACTCAAAAGTATGATATTGTGTTACGCAGTACCATGTATTTATGTTTGTATATAAGTTTCCCTTGTTAGCTATGCATAAAGATCTCAGTGCCACTAAGTAATTATTTCCTTTCCTAAAAGCTGTCTTCTAATTAATGTGATTTAATTTGTAATTTAAGCTGTATTTGTCTAAACTGTAGAATTCTTAAAAATGGCCTGAAGGATATCACAATTTCCACTGCAGTCATTTGCTTCTAAGGCAAAAACATTCTTGTAGAAACAGCTTTATAATTATTATTTATATTCCCAAGTGACTTACTAAATCAGCCTTTGATTACTATTATCTGTGTACTGCCATTATGCTGTGCCAAGAATTTCATAGTTTGCTGATTAGATCTTTTGATTTGTATTTGTTTGTCATATTTCAGAAGATAGTTTGCTTGAATAGAAGTCTGTAGAGCTTCTAAGTGGTATATAATATTGAAGATGCCATATTTACTATAAGCACTTGAAGGAAACTGAAACTTTCATGTGGACTGAGTCTCACAGATAAATAGCTCATCTTGAAAATAAGGTGGATTCCCATGACCTGACAAAGATTTCATCTATGTCATATGAATGGTGGGATTTTGCCTCAGTCTTTGATACCAGACACACCCAAATAACCTATAAAACCCCCCTCCTGTAATTTCAGGTGATCGCTACTCACGAGTGGTGTTTACATCAACAGAAGGAGAGAATTTATGGAATTTGAATGCAATTAAGTCAATGTGCAATGTAGATAACTTGAGGGTAAGTAAAGATGGCATTTAATTTAACTTGCATACATGAAGCATGGATTTGAAACTTTGTTTTGAGGCCCGTTGCCATCCGCTAGTATATGAGAGGACTTCCCATTGTTCACATCATTTTCGAATGATAGGTCAGCGTGCAGATGAAGTTAAAAAAAAAAATTTGGTTTGAATAATCAGATTATATAGGGAAATATATTTGATTTTGCCACTAATAGCATCTGAATGGCACGTAGGAGGGCTCCTTTAGAAGTTTCTTTATGGAAAGGTCTGTCGTAACTTCTGCTGTGTGTTCCTCCTTAGAAGATTATTCTGTGTATTTTTGTTCTTGTTTCCCAGCAAATATTTCCATTTTTCTTGCTTTTTCACCTTCAGGTGAACTGGCTGCATCCGTACCTGCATCCTCATGGCATATGCAGTTTTCTTTGACAGCCAGGTCGTCACTCAGATTTAATATTTTTTTTAGGTCAAAAGCGAATAGGTTGTCAAATGGACATCAAAGGAACACGGATACAGTAGCTAGAAATATAGTCCAATTAATTGTGGATAGTGATGCTTTCGGAATAATATTAATTTTCTCTTTAAAACTGAGAAAACGAAAGAAGACATTTTGGCATTGTCTGTCTGGCCCTGTTGTAATTTTTCTTGGCTTTCCTTGTATTCAGTACCTTGCATAGTCAAAAGAACCATTGTAATAGCCAGCTTCAGAGGCTACTATAGCTTTTTTAACATGTGTTAGAAGGTAATGTAGCACTCTGATAAAAATCGATGTCCATTTTCAATTGTTGGAATTTAACTGACTAAGGCTAAAATAAAATAAGCATTCACATGGTACATTGGTAAAGTAGAAGCTTGTCACTTGTTGGAAATAAGGACATTTTTTCCTTGGAATGGCTAAGAAACTGCAAATTTTTGTGTACTGGTGACTTTCTATGGAAATAAAACAGTATGGCTTTTTTCCATTAATAATATGTTTATTTCCAAGTTTTTCTTCTCCAAAACGAAAGTAATCATACACAACTAACTTCATATTATACCACATTTATTTAATGAGGACTATTTTCATTATTAAATTTATCATTGCCTTTTAGACAACTGTATTAATTTAGGGAATTCCCAAACTGTTTTCCCTTACAGCTGGCATTTGCTTGCTTAAAATGTTGAGCTGTAGTGAAAAGTTGTATAATGAATCTCCCTTGGCAGTCTGCTGACACGTATTTTGTCTTGGTTGGCCTCTTTCGATGTAAGTAGTTTTTGTCCTTACATGCTCATGGAACGTTCCTTACTTCCCTGTCAGAGATTACTGCACCGACAGGATGGCTCACATGATTATCCTTTATCTCTTTCAATCAGAATGAGCCAGGTGAGCAAATTACAATATTTAAACTAATCCAGCTCCATTTTGAATGAACTGAGCCAGGGAGTAATCATATCGCCAGTTCAATCAGGAGATACAGTGGAGAATACCCTTTTATAAGGGTGAAAATTGCTAGTCTGTGCATTTAGCTGTAGAAGTTTAGTCGCACAGACAGCTGGTGCAGGTAAATCCCAGGTAATATAGATCATTGCAAAGCAATGCAGTCTGAATAAAAAAAAGAAAATATTTCTGTATAACAGAGTAAAGACAGTTAATGGTTGAATTATTCCTGAGCTTTTTCCGTTATTTTTTTCTTTAAAAAGTTTGTTACTTAGAAATAACACGTGTAAATGATTTTAACACTTTCTAACAATTTCTAAGCATTTCTAACACATTTTAGAACTCACGAAGTGCTGCTGTATGCCCCACTGCCGAATGCTCATTACTGCTAGCAGCCAGTCCCTAGAGAGGATACTGACTTGCACTGCAGCTATCAGAAGAAATCGGTGACTCAGTGACCTTGTGGTCTTACAGACTCTCTTCTGGCTGTAGTTCTTTTTGTTGTTGAATTCATGCTTGTTTAGGGACACAATTCTGTTGAATAAGTGGCAAAGCTTTGTGTTTTCAAAGACAGGAAAATCAGACACTACTTTCTGTAAATGCAAAACTTAGAATTTATGTATTTTTCTGATGATAAGAAGGATTTCAGCACCAAATAGTATTTGCTTTAGTATGAGCTAACAATATATCCCCTATGTGTTAATGGTATTCCCATCTGCTTGAAGCTACTTTAACTGTATGTTTTACTGACACTTAGGGGCTCCATCCTACAGCTGCTCAGCATATGGTAGTCCTATAATCTTAATGGAAACATTATATACAAAATAGCTATAGGAGGTTTTCTAATTTTTTACTACTTGGATAAGAAGAGTCCTTTCTTTCACCTGTTAATTGCAGAATGTTTTCCCTATAAACCATAAACAGTTATTTTATAAACTTCAAAGACTGTAAAAGATCTCCTCAGACTGCTTCCCCAAAACCGTGTGTTTGTGATTCTGTGTCACTGCGTAGATCCATTTGGGCAGATACAGCATGTGCGCAGGTTTCACAGCTTAGTTTCCTTACTTGTTCCAAAATAAATGAAAATGTTGCCAGTGGCAGACCAAGTCTGGCAACAGCAAAATGGCCTTTTCAATTCCCTTGGATCACCAGCAAAGCCCAAGATATTAACATTTTACGTAGTATTTTAATGAGCTATCTGGAGCTGAATTTTGTATTTTAATTTCTAATTTCCAGCTGCCAGCTCAAGTTACTTTAGCTTTGGCAACAGTTACTTTACCAGTGAATGTTTATCACCTGCAGCAAGTGTTGAAGAACAGCATATAAACCTCATTGTCCCATCTTGAACTTGAATACATAGCGGAGACAATACAATCCTTTCCTCCCAGTTTGCCTATTATATCCTCCTAGGATTAACCTGGAGATGTGCCATGAAAAGTACAGATATGCTATTCCAGTGCTTCCTTTTATTTAGGAAAGGAATTATTTAGGTTCTTCATTTTTTCCTGAGTTTGCATGTGTGAGTGTTTTTATCTGGAAACAATCAAATGTGAATTATCCTGTTTTTTTGGAATGCCAGTTTGTTATTGTTCAGAAACTGGTTGACAAAACTAAGTCCATATTAAAGCTTCTAAAACTGCCATGAGAATCCCCAAGTGCAGGGTTTTTTGTCTGCATTATAAAAGATTGCTAATAATAAACCTGTTTTTCGCTAAAAATAAATAAATAAATAAGAAGTGGTGTATTTCAGGTCACCTAAGTTTAAAACATACATGAATAATGGTTTTAGGGAACAATTCTGTAAACTCTTAAGCACATGGTGTTATTAATGTGACTATTAATATCTGTTCATTCTATGTAACTTGATTAAGGCTGAGATTTTAATATCTAACTATTTGAAGGATTAATTCTAATTTGTCACATACAACAAGCCAGAAGTTCTGGCTTTTAAGACTTACATTCCTTGTGCCCTCTCAAGATTGAGTTTTCCCAACTTGGGAAAACTTCCCTGAGCTAACCTTGTTGCTTAAAAGGTTCAGTTCTATTTTATAGATGCTTTCAATTTTGCCTAGAAGTGCCTTATGGTGATTTACCAAAGTCGTGCTTTTAGTGGCTTCAGCTAAACCTGGAATATTCTTGAGGCGAAAGAAGAGTATCCACAAAAGGGATTAATACTCATTTAGCTGAGTCCTTAACCAAAATGTTAAAATTGCTGTCATTTTTGTAAAACTCTGGTAGGAGTTCCTAGGCTTTGGGCAGTCACTTAACCAGCAGCAGCCATCCTCCCCAATAAGCTGGATCTCTGCAGCATTCAGAGGCATGACCATTGTCTCTGTGCAGCAGGGCTTATTTTGGGGTGCTTCGTGCCACAGCAGAATTATCTGGTGCTTGTGCCTTAGAAAATCTGCACAATGTAGGGACAGGCAGTGCCTGGGTGACAGGCTGACCTGGTTGGCGGAAATGTCTGACAGCTGTACAAGAGCTAAAAACGAGTCCTAAAGTGAGGGTTGTAGAAGAGAGGTCAGGTGATGGAAGTCGTCGTAAAGCTGTCACACCTTTTCTTTCTGGATGATAAGTCCCTGCCTCTCTTAGGAACTTCAGCATGTGATTCCAAGCAGAGTGAAACTTCATAGATGCATGGCTGATTGTTTATTTTCAGGAGTATCAAAAACACTGTGTGTGGAAATTAGAATTTAAAATGTTAACACAAAAGGACCATAAGCTGAATTTTCATCACTTCGGGATTTTTTTTTTGTGTGAATGTTTCTAATAATTCAGACTGTTACTTTAAACTGGATTTTTTGCCCTGCCTGTCTTTATACAGATCAGATCCCATTCCCAGTTTGGGGATCTCTGCCAGAGAGCCACTGCTGCTTCGTGCTGTCCCAGCTGGACACTGGGCAACTATATTGCTATTCTAAACAACAGATCATCGTGTCAAAAAATTGTAGAACGGGATGTCTCTCACACCCTAAAGCTGCTTCGCACATGTGCCAAATACTACTACAACGGGACCCTGGGGCCGGACTGCTGGGATATGAATGCCAAAAGGAAGGACCAACTCAAGTGTACAAATGTGCCTCGCAAATGTACCAAGTACAACGCTGTTTACCAGATCCTTCACTATCTAGTGGACAAGGATTTTCTAAGCCCAAAGACAGCTGACTATGTCTTACCAGCTTTAAAATACAGCATGCTCTTCTCTCCGACTGAGAAAGGGGAAAGCATGATGAGTATTTACCTAGATAACTTTGAGAACTGGAATGCTTCTGATGGTGTAACAACCGTCACAGGGATTGAGTTTGGAATAAAACATAGATTGTTTCAAGATTACCTGTTGATGGATACTGTGTATCCTGCCATAGCCATTGTAATTGTTTTATTAGTTATGTGTGTATACACGAAGTCCATGTTTATCACGCTGATGACTATGTTTGCAATAATTAGTTCCTTGATTATTTCTTATTTTCTTTATCGGGTAGTATTTAATTTTGAGTTCTTTCCATTCATGAATCTCACTGCATTGATTATTCTTGTTGGGATTGGAGCAGATGATGCTTTTGTCTTATGTGATGTTTGGAACTACACAAAATTTGATAAACCTCATGCTGGAACCTCTGAGACGGTGAGCATCACGTTGCAGCATGCTGCTCTTTCCATGTTTGTCACAAGTTTTACTACCGCTGCTGCCTTCTATGCTAATTATGTCAGCAATATCACAGCAATCAGGTGTTTTGGTGTTTATGCCGGCACTGCTATTTTGGTGAATTATGTTTTGATGGTTACATGGCTACCTGCTGTAGTTGTATTACATGAACGATATCTTCTCAATATTTTCAGTTGCTTTAAGAAACCCCAGCAGAGGGTATATAACAACAAAAACTGCTGGACAGTGTTGTGCCAAATGTTCCACAAGATTATTTTTGCAGTCTCAGAAGCGTCCAGGATATTTTTTGAAAAAGTTTTGCCATGCATTGTTATCAAATTTCGATATATTTGGCTTTTCTGGTTCCTTGCCTTAACAATTGGTGGAGCATATATTGTGTGTGTAAATCCAAAGATGAAACTGCCGTCATTGGAACTCTCCGAGTTTCAGGTATTTAGGTCTTCTCACCCATTTGAACGATATGATGCAGAATACAAAAAGCTTTTTATGTTTGAACGTGTCCACCATGGAGAAGAGCTCCACATGCCAATTACAGTAATCTGGGGTGTCACACCTGAGGATAATGGTGACCCTTTAAACCCTAAAAGTAAAGGAAGGCTGCAACTAGATAGCAGTTTTAATATCGCTAGCCCAGCTTCACAGGTTTGGATTTTACGTTTCTGTCAGAAGTTAAGAAATCAAACATTTTATTATCAGACTGAAGAACAAGACTTCACAAGCTGCTTTATTGAAACATTTAAGCAGTGGATGGAAAATCAAGACTGTGATGAGCCAGCTCTTTATCCCTGCTGCAGCCACTGGAGCTTTCCATACAAACAAGAAGTTTTTGAATTATGTATCAAGAGAGCTATAATGGAGCTAGAAAGAAGCACAGGGTACCATTTAGATAGTAAAACCCCAGGGCCCCGCTTTGACCTAAATGACACCATCAGGGCAGTTGTGTTGGAGTTCCAAAGCACCTACCTCTTCACGCTAGCTTATGAGAAAATGCATCAGTTCTATAAAGAGGTGGACTCATGGATTTCAAGTGAGCTTAGTTCTGCTCCTGAAGGTCTTAGCAATGGTTGGTTTGTGAGTAACCTTGAATTTTATGATCTTCAGGACAGTCTTTCAGATGGTACTCTGATTGCCATGGGTCTTTCAGTTGCTGTTGCATTTAGTGTAATGCTTCTTACAACTTGGAATATAATTATAAGCCTTTATGCAATAGTTTCAATAGCTGGAACTATTTTTGTCACCGTAGGTTCTCTGGTTCTTCTTGGATGGGAGCTAAATGTGTTAGAATCCGTCACTATTTCGGTTGCTGTTGGCTTATCTGTAGACTTTGCTGTTCATTATGGAGTGGCTTATCGCTTAGCCCCTGACCCTGACCGAGAGGGAAAAGTCATTTTTTCTTTAAGCCGTATGGGTTCTGCTATTGCAATGGCTGCATTGACTACCTTTGTAGCTGGAGCAATGATGATGCCCTCTACAGTGTTGGCGTACACGCAGCTTGGCACTTTTATGATGCTTATAATGTGCATTAGTTGGGCTTTTGCAACATTCTTCTTCCAGTGCATGTGCCGGTGCCTTGGACCCCAGGGCACTTGTGGCCAGATCCCACTACCAAAAAAGCTGCGCTGTAATGCCTTCTCTCAGACCTTTTCAGGAGCCCAAGGAGGCAGAGGTCAAAATAAATCCCATCCTGTTAGCAAATATCAGCTGGACTCCAGAAGCCAAAAACCAGAAATGGAGCACGAGCACTATGAGCTCGAGCCTCTGGCATCACAAACCGGTATGTGTAACCCTGCAGAGAAAGTGACCTACGAAGAAACTCACATCTGCTCAGAGCTCTTCAGCAGCAGGCCCCAAAACACGTGTATGCCTATGCATTCAGCCTATAATAGTGAAGTGAGTAAAAGCATAAATGTTGCTAGTTCAGCTATGCTGCAGACAGCTATTGACCAGCACACCATATGCCCAGTTTTCTCTCAGAACAGGCAGTGTAGCTGTCCTGATGCATATAAGCAACTGGCAGTGAAGTGGAGTCCACACTCATGTCAACAGTTAAGCGATACTTTCTGTTACCAGTGTTCTCCTTCACCGGGAACTGTACAGATCCAAAGCTCTGTAGCTCCTGTAAACGCTTTACAGCAAGCAGCCGAAGGTTACATGCACCCGGTCCAGCATGTCCTCCACTGCAGTTGCCTTCAAGGAAGGCTCAAAAGAACGATGACGCAGAACTCTCTGCCTAAAAATTTTTTCCTCCAGTCCGTGCAACAGTTTCAGGCACATCAAAGAATAAATAGGACAGATTCACATGCTCATCAAAACCCAGAGGAAAACGTAAGAACTGTTCCAAAGGTGATGAGCTCCTCACAGTTTCTCTGCCGAAACGCAGGACCTCTCATAGTGCGTTGCTCCGAATGCGAGAACAGTGTATCAAATAACCAAAAGGCATTCTGTCAGCAGACGGACAAGTGTGATGAAAAGGGTGGTACGGAAGCAAATGGGGTTGAAAGCAAGAAAGCCTCTCTGTCAAAGCAGAGAAAGAAAGCTGAGAGCAAGATAGATCAGCAGTCTTTGCAGAATGACCGAATTTTGAAGGCTGACCAAAATGACAAAAAACATCTGCTGAATAGGTCAGTGAGAGAGGCTCTCTATGATGGTTGCCGTGAAGGTTCACACTGTTGTAGCAAGGCTATCGCAGTGAAGTGCAATTCTGTTGACTGTCAAATGCCAAACATCGAAGCCAATGTGCCTCCTATGTTAATGCGCCCAGAACTTTCCAATGAAAGTTTGTTAATAAAAACACTATAATAAATCTTTAATTTGGCAATCCTGCGTCTTTCTTTTAAAAGTAAGTTTAAAACACTAAAAAGGAAAGTCCTGAATAAATATGAATTATAACTTGCATTTTGGAATGAAAAATGTATTTTATAGAACAGTAACATTTATACATTTCATAAAGCCATTACATGTAGTAAAACCTGATGTTGTCCAGAATGTTGGTTTTTTTTTTTTTTTTTGCTGTAACTCACAGTATGGATTATGCTTAATTTAGTTTTTGTCCCAGGGCATTAGAGTTTGAATTCTCCTTATAAACCATCTCAAGAAAGAAAGCATTACAAAGAAACTCTCCCTTTTCTGAAGCCAGGTAAGATTGGTTACCAGGTGAGATTGGTGACCTCTGGGTCAGACTGAGATTGCCACATTTTCTGAGTACATCCCCTACCTTTATTCTGCTGCTGCTGTGGCAGGCTTGTATGCACCTCGGAACAGTGGCAGGACTGTAACTGTGTTCGTTCAGGATTGCCTGAAAGACCAACTCTGCAGGGTAGCCTGTTTGGGGAATATTTTTAATTACTTATCCCAACAAAATCTGAGGAAAAGGTCTTGGAGGTCAACAGCACTTGTACGTTGTTGCCTATCTGTGTATATAGTGCAGTAAAACATTTTAAACTGCCCTTCCTGGCAGTTACTGTGTAGGCTTTACCATTAAACACCAGAGAATACAGGTGGAAATAATAGTAAGTGAACATTATTTACTACTCAGTGATGACAAGAAAAGTATAATTCATGTGTATGATATACGTATGTATAGAAAATCAGGAGTTATACAGTTGGGCATGAAGTGCCTTGCAATACTGAACTTTTTCCCATAAAGCATGGAAATTAGAAGTAAATGTACTGTGGAAAAAGGCATAGTTAATGCACATGTTCTAGACTTACTGTCAGGAGTAGCAGATTAAGTCAATTCAAAAGGCTCAAATACATAAATTAAAATATCATGTTCTGAGTTTTCTTACCCAGAGAAGTTCCAAGATGTATTTACAAATACTGCACTAAACCAAACCATGTAACCAAGACACTGGATTTCAGACATCGTGTTTGTGTAACTGCAGGGTTTAGTCAAATGACAGCTATGGTTTGGTCATGGGAATGCTTGCTGGTCTCAGCATTCGGGGAGAGTGGATTTGAGAGCTGGAACTGTGTAGCATGTCATAATTGCTATGCACCTTAATGACAAATCTCTCTTCATATAATCGTTTGGTTTTGCTGATTATGTTGATTTACTATACACAGATAACAGAAGATAGATTTCATGGACTCATACGGTATCGTGTACTTGGTGTGTTAAGAATCACTGGAGGAAAAGCCTGGCTTTTTCTGTTCTAATGTTCTTGTTGAAGGGACACAGAAGATTAGTATTGAATGACAAATTGCTTTGGTTTCACAGAATCACAGAATGTTAGA
>NW_010142883.1:0-3488 GCF_000699245.1 Pterocles gutturalis | reverse complement strand
GGAAGGGGAGGGCCTGGCTGGTCGAGTTAAATTAGGAGCTGACATAATAAATGTGTGCTCGCTGTGGAGATTAGGATGGCTGTCCTTGGGACTGTTGAGAAAAAACTTTTTAATTACTTCAGGTTTGTTAGATTTACCCTTCAGGATGGGAACATCCTGGAAAATAACCGGTATGTTTGGGGTAGTCAGACAGGCTAGTGATTAGCACCGTCCAAAAGTGACCTGTCCTCTTTTTAATATAATTAAAATACTAAAACCCACACCTCCAAGTGTTGGGATAACCCTCCTGAATTGACCCCCACCTCCCGAGCATGCAGAGTAAATTTAAGGAACACTGTGTTGTTAAATCAAAGCGGGAGAAGAACTAACCAACTGCAGTTAAGAAGAGATAAAAACCAGCCAACTGTAGTCAGAAGGATGTGGCACTAACAGTTGAACTGTATAAATACACAACGTGACTGAACCCGGGTGTGCAGCTTTGTGGGATTACCTCCAGCACCCATCTCTGCGCAGACGTGCAATAAGCAATGTCTCAGCTCTGTGTTGTGTTGGCTTACTGCACACCGGGCGATGAGCTCTGCTTCTGAGACAGCAGCCTCTCCCCTTGCAGCGAGAACGAGGAGCTGGAGGAGATCGCCTCAGCCGACCTGAAGTACCTGCTGCTGCCTGCCTTGCGGGGGTCCCTGACACTGAAGCAAGTCGACCTGAGCAGGCGGCTGGAGCACCTGGAGACCGCCCGGGCCCACTTCTGGCGCTTCCTTAAGCACTGCAAGAGCTACGGACTGGGCAGCTTCCACCTGCCCCCTGCCACTGCCAGCCCCTCGGGAGAGGAAGATGCTGGGACCCCATCCCTGGGGGGCCCTGCTGCCGCCCAGCCCAGCCTGGTGGCCATGGCATCGAATAGGCAAGCCAAAATTGAGAGGTAGGCTCTGGCTTTGCGGTGTGTAAAGGCTTTCAGGAATCGGTTTAAGAGAAGGGGAGAGCCTCAGGCTGTGCGAGATTGTACAGACAAGGACTGTCAGGAAAGCTGGGCTGGAGAGCTGTTTAAATTGCATGAATACAAAAATTGTACTTATATTCTAGCGAGTAACCTAGCAGGGGTAGGTTTGGGATACCAGAATGCATCGGGGCCTTTGGGGTCAGCACAGCAAAGCCTTTTCAGCACGGGCTGCTTGGCAGGAGGCTCAGAGCCACACATCGAGTCCCGAGTGCAAGAGGGTCTTGTGAGGAGCTGCAGGCAGGGCTTTGGTTATGCGTGAGCTCCCCTCTCACTGAGGGCTCTTGTTTGCCTGAAACGTGACTCCTGCTTGAAGACAAATGGGAGGTGCCAGCGTTGTGAGTTCTGTCGTGAGCAGGTTAGTACTTGATCAGGGTGAGATGCCGCAATTATGTTTGCTTTAGGTAAAATGTATAGACTGCATGAACAAACTTTTCCCAAGAAGGCCTGTATCATCGCTTTGGCTCCAGACCTGTCTCATTCTTGCTGCCTTTAGCCTCGCTCTCTGAATGAGCGTGCGATCCGGCATCCTGGGGAGCAGTCTGGGATTGCAGTGGCCAACTGAAGAGAACTTCTCCCACTGCAGAGTGTAAAGACAAACAGGAATGGAGCTTTGCTTCCGTGCAGGACAGGACAGGGCTGGGCAGTCTGGAGCTCAGCAGAAAAAAAAATAATTGAAAAAAAAAAAGTAATTGAGAGAGGCCCCTCTAAATTTACACTATCTTCTTAAAGCTGTTTCTAACAGACAGGAGCTACTTAAATTACAACAGTAAACCATCAGAACCTCCCTTCTTGTATACAATTTTCTTTTTAAATACATGAAATCCTGTTAAACCTCTTAGCGTGGTAAAGATCCAATGTAATGTCTAAATTTGAGTTGACAGGTGGAAATGAGGGGGAAGATGGGAGGCAAAGATCGTGGTGCTGAGGTAGCTCTGTAACTACATTTGATTGAATTTCAAGAAATAGGAAATTGTTTATTTTAGAAAACACTGTGTCTGGACTGGACCAGAGAAGGGTTATTTAATGATCTCATTGTGTTCTCTTTGAGATAGATATAAGCAGAAGAAGGAACTGGAGAACAGGTTGGCCTCTGTGAGAACCTTTGTGGAGAGCGGGCAAGCTGATGAGGATCAGATACGGGAATTTTACATCCTACAAATCCAGAAATGGATCAACACCAGCCTTGAGGAAATTGAGAGTATTGACCAAGAAATGGTCATCCTGAGGAGCAGGGACGCAGTGAAACAGGTGTGATATCTCTCTTGAACTGCGCATCCTGAGGACTGGGGATAGTCAGACCTGATGATAGACACTGTTGTGGGTAACTGAACCTCAGAGGAATTAGGGAGCAGAGCTTCATGAATTCTCGATTGAAATTTAGTTCAATCGCAGCACAAGCCAGTGGGGTTTGGTTTAATTCCAAATGGGCAGTGGTCTGGTTTTTGGCTAGTCACTGTTAGGTGCTACCTGCAAAGGCTTTTCTCCACTTTGCTGGGTTCTGCCAGACCCTGAACTCTAAAGAACTGATTACAATTGTAAATTAAAATAAGACCCTTATGATTTTTCTCACACCTGTGCTTCTGGCCTACAGAGTGTCCAGATGTTACAGAAAGAAATGCCCTTTCCGAATACCGAAAGCTTCTCACAGACTTGCAATTCCTGCACAGAATAGTGTTTCTGGGCTTTCTGTTACTCCCTTAAAATGTCTGTCTAGAAATAAGAAATTATAACGTGCTGACGTTGGTTGGCACAGCTGGTTTGTGCAGTTCATTGCTGGCGTTGCAGAACTCTGCTCTTCTGCAGTGCCCTGGGTGATGTTGAGAATGACGAGCTCTGCTTGCTTCAGAATGTACAGCGTTTGATCCTTGGGTGGAACAAGCTGTATTTCCTGCTTTGATCTGAGCTGATCTGGTTTAGCTCTGTCAGCTTTCTGCTTTGATCAGAATGGGTGTAACGAAGGCACAAAGAGAAGTGATTTGTTAGAAGCTCACAGATGGAGTTGATGATTTAAACTGGATTAAGGCCTGAATTGTCCATCTTGGGATGTTGCTCTGACAGCAGAGGCATTTCTCTTCTACAAGACCTTTAGTAACTTGTTTGGGGTGGGAAGCAGAGAAAGGGGATTCTCATGATCATCTTGTGACTGTTGTTTGCATCTTCAGCCTTTGGCACCACCACACGGCACTTCTCGGCCAGTCAGGACTCCATTGAAACCTTTCATTCTTACCCGGGATGCTGCTCAGGCTAAGTATGTTGCTTTCTGATTATTTAGACATGGCATGAGGCAGTGTCAAGCCTAAGATACTCTTTCAAACACAGAAAACCAGTCGTTACCTTCAGGCAGTGTGTCACATCAAGATGGCACGTGCTGTGCATCTGGGCAGGGGGTGGGGGGACATCTAATGCATTTCTTCCACTTTCTCTAATTTTTTCCATTACCAGCATGCTGCAGTGTCTTGGTCTCCCACAGTATCCTTGCGGCTAAACT
>NW_010142882.1:9934-22086 GCF_000699245.1 Pterocles gutturalis | reverse complement strand
TCATAAAAGGCTACCAGTGAGGGATGAGAAAGGACTGGATGGGTAGGGCAGCCGGAGATGCAGCCATCTGCTGTCCCATCAGCAACAGCAACTACTAAGTGAGAAACATCAGCCTCTGTCATTTCTTTTTAAGCCAGACAATAGTTGCACAACCATCTTGCTCTAGAAAGCTCTCCCAGCTCCTCTTCTGTCTCTTCCTGCCTGCTTCCTCTCCCAGCTACTAACACTGAGGCCAGGCTTCTTGGATCCAAGTTTTGAATGGAACTACCCTTCTCCTTCAAAAAATTAGGTTGTGACCCAGAGGACTGTCATAGTTTTTGGGTCTCCCCAAAAGCACATTGTTGTTCAGAGTTCTGCACTCCATGTACTACAATTTTGAGTAATAAAAAACACTGGAGGGGAGTAGGCCAGTGATTGATAGGATGAAATATCCTTTTTGCTCTGAATTTCTCTCTTCTCCATATATAGGTATAAAGATGCAGTAGGTACACTATCTGTATCTGTCACTATAGATGGAGATATATAAATTATATTTAAAAAGTACATACTATTTACTTTCTCTCTATAGACAATCAATAGAGTTCCATACATCTTTATATTTACGTAGCAATAAATACATTAATCTATTCAAGTCACAATTACCTCTTACTCAAATATACCTTATAAATAATTTGTCTTGTGTTCTGATTGTATACACTGTATATTGATATTATTTTCTCTAGTTATTATTAAAAAAACCCATCTCTGCTTCACTCTAATCTTTTCTTTGGCACAGCCATTGTTTTAAAAGCCTAGAATGATAATAAAGCATAGGGAAAACACTTAAGAGAGCCATCCATTTCTCAGCCTGTCTTCAGTTAATTAATACTCCACATTCTCAAGAGGAGGACAAATCTTAGCTCCTTCGCCAAATTAACAGAGGAAGAGACGCAATAAATATCCTACTGGGCTGAAGGCGGTTTTGCTTCCATTGCAGTTCTGAACTACAAGCTCTGTCTGTCTGGGAACAGAGCACCCACCCTGTCAAGCCTCAAGGGAAAGGTATTGTTTTTTCTGTTTGAAGGATGGAAGGGGCCTCCACTCACACGTGCTTTTGCAAATAATACAGCAGCTATCAACGCTGGTCACCATGTACTCTCCAGTCATGGTCTCTCTTTACTGGAAACCTTGAAGCGTCACTCAGAATTTGCAGAAGGAACTGGCATATTTCCAGGAGCAACACTGGCTTATCACTCCTTCCTCTGCACACTGCAGCTTTGGGAAGTTCTGAATAAATTTCCATTCTCATTGCAGATATTCCAAAGACCCAAGAAGAACAATGTCTTTCAACTCATGGTAAATGAAGTTACTAGCTCTTAAGGGCATCATGAAGTCCTGCAACCCAGTCAGTGGTGAGTTTGCATCACCAAAGATGCAGACCTAAATGTGATCCTGCAGGTTCGCTTCTGCTTGCTCCTTGCTACTCTAAATTTAAAACAGAATTCTGCTAAACCAGCTACTAGGTTTATTTTAGATTTTTCTCTTCAGTTGGACTTAAACCATCTCTTAGCTGTATAGTGTCTATGGGCAGAATGACACTACATATAAAAAGAAGTATCTGGATTACAAGCGTACCCTACAGCAGTGAAATATTCTTATACATTGGCATAAACCATTAAGAACGCAGAACAAGGCAACAACACGAGTTTAATGCCAGGAGCTTAATAACTACTTTGGCCTGGTTTTTTTTCCTGGCTAATTGATCATGTTTCTCAAATGAGCTAATTAAACTGGGAAAATGTGCTGGGCGGTGGGTATTGCTCAGTGCGGTGCCTCACGGCTGGTCGGTAGAATGGCCAAGTTGGCCAGCCCGGCTTGTCAGAGCCACTGCACCAACACCCACAGCAACCGATCCGGAACTGTGCCATCAGTGCACCCCTGCAATCTTCACTCCTTGGCAGTTTTTTTACAAAGAGGAACAAGGGACTTTGTCAGGGAGAAGTTTCCTGATGAGAGATTAGAATCATAACCAAATTAAATGATTGTCTCTAACTAATTAGATTAGTTCAAATTGAATAATGAAACCTTTAGCTGTATTTAATGTAACATGCCTGAAGTCCAACGATTAGTCTGCTGAATGAAGCTAAACAATTAAAAACACAATCTATTTTATAGCTTATTTTATAGGAACAATTGGAAAAACTGTTACTGCTGAAATCTGCAGAGAAGACATGCAATTACAAGACCAAGAGGAGCAGTCAGGATCGTGAATGAGCAGCAGGGACAGGTGAGCCATTCTGAAGACAGGATGGAAGGACTCAGGCCTTTACTTTTGGTAAGTAAATCCATCTAGCTGTGGCTCCTGAATGGAATTAAAGTGAAGTGTTATGACAAATCCCACAAGAGTATACTTGCACATTTAAGCACCTAAACAACTTTAAAAACAGCTTTTAAAAGCCCACAGCACAGTCTGGGACTTTGTCAGGCACCCAACTTGCTCCCAAAAACGCATCTTTGACTCCCAGGCCTTTGAGAGCTTGCCTGTCCCAGCAACGTGATGGCAAAGATATTGCACTTCATGTCCATGCAGTAGCTGTTATGCACTGGTTTCCTTTGGGGACATTCTTAATCTTCATAAAGAGCCCCTTGCATAGTCTAGCTTAGCTACACAAAAACACTCAGTACGAAACAGAAGTGGCACATGGGGAGTTAGGACACACTAGCAGTTGTAAGCTTTTCCTTATGTAAACCCACCTGTAAGATCTTTTCAAAACACACCTCTTCAATTCACAGAGCTGAGCTTCCAGTCCTATTGGGATATTTGCCCATTTGTAATGACTAATCCTATTTTGGAGGTTGCTGGGCAATAGGGTCCTTTTATTTGCTTGGAAAGAAGCTGCAGCATTTCAAGCAGCATGAATTCCAGCCTGCTACAAGTCTCCCAGCTGGCAGAACAGCTTGAACATTCTGTATTTTTGATGAAATCTTTGATCACCTCATTGCAAGATTTGGTTGCCTACTCTCAGCTCTCTGGCAGCTCTGAGCACAACCTGCCATTTCTAGATGGGATTTGTTCTTTTACGGATTAGATGCATTAAATAAATAAACCAAACTGTCTTAAAGATATCCAGATCAATAATGTCACAGCCACAGGGGGGGTCTGGAAACACAATGTACCAAATTTTAAAATAAAATAGATGTCAATCAGTCCTTCCTTTGTCCATCTGCTGAGATCCTCTCCTGACACAGGGTGCCTGCCCTGCTTTAGACGAACACGGAAAGCTTTACTGATCCCTTGTTACCTTGGAGATCTTTCTCTGTTTCCAGGTTACCAGCTAAATTACAAGGGAATATGGCCACAGAATGAGCCTTCAGCTCCCACCACTGCAACAGAGTCTCTATGTGACCCCGGTCAAGATACCTGATCTGCAGCTCACTCCTGAAAAAGGGGGGAATGATAAACCCTCGGTCTCTCTCCTCCAGGGCAGGGTCTGTCCCTTACCTTTGCATACAAAATAAAAAATTAGAAACTGGCTAACATTGCTAAATGAACAGCAGTAAACTAGAGAGTGCTGTGCCCTCCATCCAGATCAATGCACTGAAGCTCCAGCTTACTCCTAGGAGAACAAGGAGGAAGACATCTGAGGATCCCAAAAGCAAATACCCCACACCTACCACAAGAGCCTCATGCAGTGGAACAGCATCACACCAGTGGGACATTCCTGTTGAATCTAGGATGCCTCTGCTGTTCTCTTCTTGGCCATCAAAACTCCTAGAACACAGAGAGAAACTTCTTAGCTACACAACAACCTCTCAGCAGTGGCAGCTAGGGTTTACCCAAGCTGAGATCACATCTCCAGCTGCTGCTGAGACGCCCTCTTTATCTGCATCACAGCTTTCATGTCTCCTAGTAGAAAAACTCAGATGTACGAGTTACATTAACTGTGACAGTACGGGGGAAAAGGGTCGTGTGGTGGAAGAATTTGTCAATGTCAGCGGAGACAAACATAAGGAAAAATATACTGCAAAGTGTTTCCTTAAATTATTGTATTAGTTGTGATGTTTGGACTTCATCCCTAGGATTATTTTAAATAATGAGTTCTTCAGTGGGGACATTCATTGAAGCAATATTATATAAACATGGTCCTGATTAAGAGCAAAAAGAAGTCAGCAAGAATTTTCCCCGTCTCTTCAAAGACTTTAAATTAGGCCCATATTGCAGGATATTCTCAGAGGCAGATTTCAGACACGTAGCTGTGTTTGTGAGCATTGTGTTAGCTCAGAAGCAGCAACAAGACCATATGAAACAAAAGCCATTCAATCAGATGCTGCTCTGAACATCAAACTGTTTCAAAGGACTGCTACAGAGCAGTGCTGCTGGGGAAGTCATATCGAACAAAGGGTTGTCCACGTCTCCCCGTGGCACAGGCGCGGGCAGGAAAAGGCAGGAAGAGCTTTCACAGCCGAACTGCATGTTGCATGAAACATCTTTTTTTTTAATCAGCTTTGAATTACCCACCCTTCAGCAAAATGAAGGTAATTTTGCATCTCTAACAAGGGGCAGGGAGAGGCTTCAAACTGTCTCTGCTGAATTTAGCAAGCTAGTACAAAACCGGAGGGAAAGGGGAGCATGTACCCTCTGAATGTCTCCAGCCTCTCTGCAGCCCTGTGCTAACTGCAAGTAATTGCACCTATTAGCCACATGTCTCCTCCTCAGGTAACGAATCCTTAGGCCAGTAATTAAATGGTATTTTGGCAAGTTAGAGACTATCTTCTCACAGGCTCCCTTACTTGACTCAGATTTAACAATCAATCAATGTATATATCTCTATCATAATAAAGCCATCATCTATATACACAACCTGTCAGAAATGACAACTCCTCATTCTAATATTATGAGAAATATATACGCCTGGGAGGAAACACCTGTTGGATCCCTGAAGTAGGAGATAGAGGGAAAAGACAGCAAGAAACTCACTTTAACATAACGGCACCCACCTTGCCAAAGCCAAGCACATTCTGATTTAACAAGCCATTCTCTTGTTAAGGGTTCCTTCTACCACATCCTCTGCAAATTACAGGATTCTTACGGAAATCTGATTTTCCCAAGAGACTCGTAAATCATTCTGCACTGGACTCAGAGGAGCTTGAGGATGAGGGCACTGGAACTGATGTGCTGCAGTACTCAGAGACACAGAAACAGTCTCTGATTGAGCTACAGTCACTCCAGCCATTAGCAGGGTATCTGGGTCACAGATTGACTATGCTGTAGGTGCACGTTATCCGTGTCGGCTCTGCATGAGTCTGGAAATAAAACAGTTGCATTCACATGATGCCATGCGTTGCCAAGTCTGTTACCTTGCTTTCTCTACCCCATTCTCATTTGAGGTCCTTACCACTTACAGCGCACTGAAGAGAATACCAAGAAAGCACAAGAGCACATTACCAGAGACTGCGTAAGTGCAGCTGGCTTACAAAGGCACTAGGTACTCTGGGCTGCGGGCACTTCTGAAAACGTGGTGGTAAGCAGCCGAGCATTCGAAAATACTGTTCCACAGCGTCAGGCACATAAGCCACCGGTGCAACCAGTCTGTGCCCAACCCACAGATGAACTGAGTCTTTTAGAACAACAGCCCACCATTAAACCCAGAGAAAAATTTGGTCTAATACTGCAAGTAACCTCAGTTTAATACCTTATATATCATCCAAAATGGCAGTTCAGTCCGGCATACCCGAGCCAAGCTACAACACGGTAAACCACTTTTTTTTTTTGCTTGTTTCCACAGCCATGACCTAATATAAACCAGTCACTCATGTTTCCATGAATCGAAGTAGATAATGTAGCTCTCAGCTACACTAAAAGATGGTCAGACGTATCCAAGATGTTTCAAACTTCAGTTGAGGACTAACATAAGTGATTAACAGTTGTCTATAGCATTAGAAGGAAGGGAGTGGAAGTCCTTTTATCAAATTGTTAGCTGCCAACAACTTCCCGCTGACAAGCTATCTTTAAATTCTTCATAATGCCTTTGCAAAGCCCTAAAGCTTTGCTGAATCCCTTGCCTGCAGTCTTCCAACATCAGCTCTTCCACAACTTGTTGTGGGAAAATGTGGCTAAAATGCGTCTTAATGTCGTGTGTGCGCATTGAGGTCTGTGCTCAACTGGTTTGCCTTCTGGGCTGTAAGCACAGAATAGCAGCAAATCCTCAGGAATCAGAGCTTATTTCTGTGTCCTAAATTTTGCCCAGGGAGAGATAAAGGGATAGAAGCCTCCTCACAAAGCACCTCAGGACAAGCAAGGCCTGGAAGAGTTACACCATTGGTCTCCAGAAACCTATACACGTGAGAAATCTGTGCACAGAAGTCTCCAGAGAAAAACCACCCGTGGATACCTGCGTGACGTGGGCAGGTTGCACCCGCAGCTGGACGTGGAAAGTCCTGGCCCACCAGCACAAACGCCCTGATGTCCTTCCCCTGCCTCTCCACCGCAGCTTTGGGGATGATTTAACACTTGGCATGTGGGCTGTTCGGTTCATATCTCATTTGGGAATCCTCTTATTGTTTTTTGAATTGCTCCCAGATCTGCACATATGTTAACCTTTTCCTTTAGGGAGGAGTGGAGTTTCTCACACACAATGAAAATTGCCTGTGAAGGCTCCTACAAAGGCCCTTTTCTCGCTCCCAGGCCCGTGCTGTGAGAATATGGTGTTTGTCTGGACTTGGCTTATTCATCATCACAGATTATATCACTCCAATCACAATGCATCAAACTATTTTCCCTACCTCACAAGGAACTATGAGGCTTAATTAATTGACACAGAGGTATTGTGTCATTGCAAAATATTTAATTTAGAGTATTCCATCCAATAATTAACAAATACATCAGGCAACGAGTAAAACCAATCTTAAAAATGAGTAGTTAAATTTTTCTTAATTACATCCACCAAACCAAATCTGCCTCTAAGCAACGCACACGTAATCCTAGTGAAGTCAGTGTGGTTGCACAGAATACACTAAAATAAAAGGAGTCTATAGTTATCATCTATATCACAGCAATACTTACAGTCCCTCACTAAGTTTAGGGACTCCTGCTTTATTTAGAGTCATAACAGGAACAATAAAGACAAACTAAGTTGAACTGAGAAAACAGCACAGAGACACACAGCATTGGGACCAACAAGACACAAATAGAAGGGCTGAGACCTAGTCTAACAGGCACCATCTGACACCACATTTCAAAGTGGAGCCAAGATTCTCTAATAACAGGACTCTAGGGGATGATGCCTGAAGAAGAACTGATATCTGCACAGCAAAATCTGAGGAGTTGGAGAAATTCAGAATGCGTAAGGATAACCGGACTGAACTACATAAACAGTGATCTAGATGCATTAGGGTCTACTTCACTATAGAAACCTGAGAGACATACAAGTAAAGACATCTTCTGCTTGTTAGCTGCCCTCCATTTCTGCATTCGATGTCCATTCAAATGGCCTCCCTCAGCTAACACTTTACTATAAAAGCCATGTTGTTCAGTCACAGATATAAACCAGGTGTAATAACTCCAACACTTTTGCAAAGTAATACAGCGCAGTTATGGTGGGGAAGCTGGATGCTACTTCTGCAGGCAGATCTCATGTGTCAGAGCTACGAGCCATTGTTTCTGACAGCAAACAGCAGCTCATTATTCATAACATCCCTTGTGAGACCTTTGCTGAAGTCTCCTTCTCTGCTTCCGAGGTCACAGGAGGGCTAAATAAAATACAGCTTCTTCTCCTTGGCATGGACAAGTGTATGTGCACATTTTTTTTTTCTTTCACTGCTACTTGGGCTGGGCACAGGTTGTATTTTAAAACTAAAGCCTGATTCTGCTACCCACACACAAAACAGAGGCTTGCTTAGAATCCAGAAAGGCTGTTCAGAGAGTAGGACAGCAGACAGCTTGAGTAAGGGTGTCAAAATTATTAGATTAAAACCTTGAAACAGTTGTCATGTATGAAGGGACAAAGCAGAATTTGCCAAACAGGAAGGGAAAAAAAACAAGTCTTCTCATAATGATAAATAATCTCTCAAGACAACCTTGGCATTTTCTGAGAGCATCTCAACAGTTCCATATTTTTATTTTTTTGGTCACTGCTTATCAAAATTTGCATGGCTAGTTAGTGGGTTAATTTAATTACGAGCAGCATTTATGAACAGCCTGATGGGGGATCTGCAGAGGGCAATAGAATCTGTTCTTGAATTATGAAATTGCACACACTCACACATCTGGAAGCCGTCATGGGACAGATCGCTGTCTTGTAAATGTGTGTCGAGTGTTACAATATTTTACTAAGCACTCCCAATCTGTCAAGGTTTACAGGAGAGCAGAGACTGGGAACATTTGGGATCATTTGTGGCTTAGAGCCATTAGCTACTTCCACCCACTTATTGTGACGTTATTAATAGCAAAATAATCTAAAGAGCAGAACTTGGCTTACTCAAGATCTTAGATAATATAAGTGATTTTTCACTAAGGGCCAAAACCAGGGAGCCAGGACCTAGCTGAATGACAGACTACACTGGGGAGCACAGCCTTATTTTTGGCTGAACTGGTGGTAACTTTGCACAGACTCTGCTCCTCAGAGGACTTACCTGCAGACCTAGCATAGCCCTGTGGTTTCAGGTCTGTGCAAGAGGTGGAACATGGTGACACCAGGCAAGAAAAAACCAGAGGAGAAAACACTACGGAAGCAATGTGATGCTGACCATCCCTTACTAATTGCCCTCTTCAACAACAGTTAATGGCAAGAAGGGCATTAAGCACCACACGCAAGATAGATAAATCTACACTTCATGAAACCACAAACAGTGTAACAAAAGCTATGTGTCAGAACAGAAAAATATGTGACCTGCATGTCCCTCTATGTTATCCCTGCTAAAACTCAAGTTGCCTGGTTAAAAACCAATGCCATTATGCCTGCGTGACATCCAGGGATGCTTGGGACTACAGCACCGGCATTGCCGAGAGTAAGTGACATCCTAAATTCTCCTTGACTCAGAGACAAGAATGGCCAATTAGCTACCAAGACTCAAATCATGGAGAAGTCCAGTTCCAGGAATAGATTTCATCCCATGAAAAGCAATCCCCTACTGAGGAAATCAGGACTTGGCCTGTGAAAGACACTTTACACAAAGTTTCTTCACCTTCTGGAGCCACAGCTCAGTGAAAAGATTTGGAAGACTTTGAAACTTCATGCAGCTTTTGGCTCCTTGTTAAGCCATTGCATATCTGTTTAATTTAAATCCCTGTCGAATCATTAAATATGGGTGGTTTTTTTAAATGGATCATTATGATGTGATTTATGACATTGGTGTAATTGTCAGAATTACTGTGGGTAATTAAAATATGAAATGCATGCTGCCAGAGGCTTCAGCCACTCTCAGCACCCTCATTAAAAATCAGGAGCTGACCAAATTATAAATAGACTGGTTTGCACAAGTTCACAGGGAAAGCTAATTACGAAACTTATCCTTATGCACTCAGAACTCACATCATCAGTCATGCAAATTCTTTAAGTGATTATACTACTGTATAACGTGGAATCAGATTAGTATGTACAGGTGCGTGCAACTCCAGTTCCATTGTGCAGTACAACTGTGCTTTGCATGGTGAATGTGAATCCCCAAAACTCTTATGCAAGCTTGATGATAGATGTGGGACAAGGGCCTGGAGAAGAGAGGTGGTGTGTCTTCACATGAAATATAGAAAAGCAACTGAGGAATATAGGGAGAGGCTGCAAAGGCTAAGGCTCTCTGATCTATAACAGTCAGTCTCAGAGAAACAAGACAGGTATACATGAACACAAGGAAAGAGAACTTCAGAAAGAAGCTGGGATAAACTTTGGATTAGCTGGCTAAATTTGTAAGGAATGGAGGCTGGCTAAAAATCACAGGGTGTTTAGGTGCCATATACAGTGAGCATGAATATGAACTGAAGAAAAAAATCTATATGTAAGGGCAGATAAGGGCCGAGACTTTCTTTCTAGTATTCTGAATGTTTTACTCTCCAGGAGGGCAGGGGGGAAGGATATAACTGGAGGCCTGTATACAAAATTCAGCCAAAACTGAATTAAGAAGTAAAACACTGATGGAAGAAGAGTCCTCTTAGAGTCACCAGTAACATCTCCAGTGACTTAAAGCTGGAGTATGCTTTTGCTTATTATAGGGTTTTGGGGAAAAGAAAAAGAAAAAAGCGAACCCCCTTTTTCAATGCCAGTAAACAGACTTGGTTTTCAAAGAGACAATGCAGTCTGTACAAAACAAGTCTGGGCAGATTTTGCACACCAAGGAAGGTAGGTATCCTGGGTCAGAAATGCACTCAAGTATCTGCTCCACCACAGTGACTCCTCAGTCTTATTGGCTGTGCAAGTATCAGTGAAGACAAGACCTCAGTGTTTCATGAGTAAGACTCAGCCAGCCTGCATCGACAGGACAAGGTCTTGGGGTGCTTAAAGATCCACTTGTACCAAGAAGGGTCATGTTCCAAAAATAATACTGATTTACATTCTGTGTACCCATACAAGATCCTGGGGGCTGGAGATTTGGAGAGAAAGCTTGGGGGAAAGCATACATGGATGATGCCTTTCACCTGAATTTTTCAACTCAGACAAATCTAATTAACTGCATGTGTATTTATGAGCTTAACTATCACTCCATTCAACCTGCCACCCTGACTCTGACAAATACTCCTCAAAAATACACAGCACAAAAAATGGAACTTCCAACACAACAAAAAGTGGAATGCAAAATATTATCTCCTCTTCCTAGAGGAACTCCCTGCCTAACATCAGTTCACAAGCTTCCAGTGTCCAAAATACCTGTTCATCTTCCGAGCGTCCCAAACTCCAGAAATGCCATTTGTGTAGTTCAGGAGGGACTCTTTAGCATTCTACCCATGAAGTGTTTGAGAGGTACCTACAGGTATCCACACTTTTCTATGTTCCTGTACAAACCCTATGAGGTTTGGCTATCACTCTAACACCCCTTCCACATCTCTCTCCCATTCTAGCAATAAAAGTAAAGCTGAAGGAACATGAAACTTATCTAACTTGAGGTTTTTTGCTATGCCAACAGACTGCTAAATTTTCCAGAGCGCTCCACCCTGTAGCGTAAATACCAGGTAGTGATCAAAAGCACAATGTGCCTGCTGACAAAAGGGATCTTGCTCACTGTAACAACACTTTCTCCACCTCTATCTATCTCCTTTTTCTTGAGAACACAGTTTTACACTTGTCCTTCATACAAATAACCCGAGGGTGGGAATTATTCAGAAGGCTCGTGTTTGACACCCCATCTGTTCATTTCTGACAGCGATATATAATGTAAGGCTATAAAAACTTGAAAAATAATGCAACATAAAAAGGGATTGACTCGGCTCCAAGAGGCCATAAACGGTAACAAATACCATTGTATGATTTATTTCATGCTGTAATCTTTACAGTAAGTCATCTTTCAGACATTTCCTTGTGACAGGTTTTAATAATATTAATGCCCAGAGCAATCCAAATCATCGCCAATAGACATATTTATCAAGCTGCCAATCCAAGTAAATGAAATTCTATAAGCAATAATGTAACATGTTTAAAGGAAGCTAATAAAACAAGTCAGGAGAGAAATATTACTGCAAAGTATGCTCTCTCTAATCCAGCCCTGGATTTTATACAGCCAAAATGCAAATCTTTCCCTCCATGATTTATCGCTCCAAAAATACCAATGACCTTTTCAGGAGCTCTTGCACAGCCCTTCTCACACATTTATAAAGATTGTGATGCATTCTGCCAGATTAGCTGAGCTGCAGCGCTCAGCATTGCTGCCTTGTTTTGCCCTACCTCTGCATTGGGAAGTGATGGGTAGCATCAAAGAGGAGGATCTTAAGTCCTTAAGATTTATTAAAGACTGACAAGCCTTAACACAGGCTTGGCAACTCAGCAGGTATTTACGAGCAATTATCCAGGCACTAGATAAGTTACAATTCTCAGGGAGCAAAGACTTGGGTCCTTAACCTGGTTTCCCCTTTAATCTAATTCAGTTTCTACTAACCCATTGCTCGTCTGAAGTGACTCCACACCAGGACAAAAGCAAAGGAGACACTGCAGAGTTGTGCACACATGGAGCCTTGCTCACATTCTTTTATG
>NW_010142882.1:7738-9903 GCF_000699245.1 Pterocles gutturalis | reverse complement strand
GCAGGAATGAAAAACAAGAGTCAACAATTCAGCAAAACATACACCATTAAATTTGTCATGCCTTAGGAAAGAACGTGTGGAAAAATCATGACTAGTAAAGCAAGTGAGTTGATGCAGGGGCTCAGAAGTGCTTGAGGAATCCTAACAGGTCTTTATGTATTCAGTTCTGGATGAGCTTTATAGGTCTTAAGGTTTTTTTTGTATTGGTTTGCAATTACTTTTTTTTTTAAAGATGCTAATTAAGTTCTTCCCCTGGATATAAAGATCTGCTTATTTTCAGTAGGGGAAACAAAGAAAGGAAGAAACATACAAGACTTAGTACATACAACAGAAGGTATCTTTCATTCATAGTCTAGGACACCAGCAATATTCTCAAGACTTTTACCAACTATGTGTTTTGAGTCTTATAATAGGCCATGCCTATTTTTTTCCCAGTGTACTTTATTGAATTTACTTGAATTATGGTTTGATTACATTTTTCATTGATCAGCCCACATGCAAATCTTGTCTCAATCTCAGATGCAAATTTCTGTTTAAAAAGTAATTAGAATTTAAGTATTTAGGTGGCTAAATGCTCCAATAAGCACACATATTTTCAAAGGACCCTGTAAATGGGCAAGAGGATGAGTATCCAAGTAATTTAAAAACCACTTCCTGCTGGACACAATGGAAGTAATCCCTACTGTATATCCTGAGAAACCTGGAAATGAGACTTGCATTAAGATGTCTACATTCCCTGGATCAGATTGCAGTTTACCATCCTAAATCAAACGGAGCAGAGATTTGAACCCAGAGCTCCCCTTCGTCACTGTCCTAACTATCCACTTTCGAAGCAAAAGGTCAGAGTTAGCTTTTTGATTAGCAGAACATCCCAGATGGAAAACCTCACCTTACTCTGAAAATGGGCAATTGGATCCAATACTATTGTTGGATTGAATAGTAAGAAAAAATTATTTGGGATTAATTTGAGAATTCTAATGTTACACAGAGTCAGCCTCAAAGAGCTGTATCTTGCATTGTGAGGTTTCCTCTATGACTTTTGATACCTCATTTCACCCTTTCCTACCTCCTTTGCCTTCCCACTCTTTGTCTGCTCTTTCTATTTAGCCTGAGAGCTCTTTGAGGCAGAAACTGCCTTTTACCATGCACATATACAGCATCCAGCCTAACGGGATCCCAGTCCCAGTAGAAGCCTCAAGGCACCGCTATAATACAAATAATAAATACTGCAACTAATAATAACAGTACAGTAAAACATCCTCCCCAGGGAAGTCTTGGAAGACCAGCCCCTGGTGTCACTTAAAACTAAACACCAGAAAACATACCTGCACTGACTGGGTAGAATGTAGAGTCTCTATGATATGGTGATGAGGGAGAATCTCGATGGGGATGGGAACAATTATTTAGCTGTATATTTGGCTATTTCTTTAGGGGATTCCAAAATATCTTAGTAACATTTTTGTTCCTCACTGCTAAGCAGCAGCAGAGATGTCAGGGAAAATAAATAAATAAATAAATAAGAAATATATAATCCCCAAGGTGTAATCCCAGAGTATGGAAACTCACTTCACTTAAATACCTCCCTCTGGCATAATTGACTTTTCATGTGCATGTTAATAATGATATTTCAGCAGGTTGTGAGGGCTTGTTCTTCTCCCTCCACCCTCCATCCCCTTTAGTAAATTATGTTATTGGGCATGAGGAGGGGGAGGGACACATTATAAATCTAATTATGTTTTCATTTATATTTAACAAGTCAGCACAATCTGGTAGTATGCATGTATGTATTTACAGCACAGCCCCAATATTTACAGCTGACCTAATCACTTGTAGGACAGCAGCACTGAGCAACATTTTATTGCCCCACTGCCATGTATGTATGTGCTGGGGACAGCTGCTAAGATGCAAAGCTCTCCAGAGGACACCCTAGGGTCCTTGCCATACTGACATTTGCCTTTACTGCTGAAGCACAAGACAGGGCTTTGGAGTGAGGGGAGATATCATTTAAGCCTTTTCAGTTCTACAGCAGCTGCAAATTGCTCACAAGCAGAAACAAGGCAAGAAATACTAGTTTGTGCATCTCTCTTCCCCTGCTAGATTCCTGCTTACTCCCTGCAAGTTCGGGTATGACACTGTTTGCCAATGTCCTGTCACCCTCTCTAGCG
>NW_010142882.1:0-7707 GCF_000699245.1 Pterocles gutturalis | reverse complement strand
GCGTAACAGCTTCCTATTACTGACAGCTCGGTATCAGACCATGATACCCGTCCTTATGCTGAATGTGGCAGCCCAGCTTATGGGGAGTCCCAGCGCAAGTCAACTGGAGTGGCAGACTAAGTGCACTGCCGATAAGAATATTGTGAGTCACACCTTGCCTTAGACAGCAGATGACTATGCTCTACCCCCAGTCTGCAAACCCGGCTGGGAAACCAGATTCCTCTGGCTACAAAGAATTTCAATAGCCTAGAAAGGACTCCTCTAGCATGCGTTACTGATGGTAGAAAGAAAGGCTGCAGGGTATGATTCCTCTTGGATCTCCATTTGCTTTTTAGGAGGTGTACCAATCCTTTCCTCCTCCTAGTTCCTCTGCAGGGGTATCAGGAGCTCACGGGCTTTGGGAGGCTATGGGTTTGGATCCACAGGCATGAGCTGTGTTTTCTAGGCTGTTCAATTAAACAAGATAGGGAGAAGCCATAAACCATCCACTTCAACCACAATCACCCAATACTACTCACAGCTCCCCTGCTCTGTATCTTTGTTGCTAATCTGCATTCTTCCTCATCAGTGTTTGACAGGAGGCCCAGCAAAGCTCTCCATGTGACGTGTCTAAACACGTCCACCGCATACAGATGGGAAAGGAAAGGTTGGACTGGAGGAACATTCAGACACACGTATCTTTTTATCTCACAAACTGACAGATGAACCCCTCACATACCCTTAACTTTCTTGTTATGTCATAACTATTGCCAAACCATACTAACCCAGATGAAACAGCTGGTGATTCCAAACATACTTCTGGCAGAAAAAGGGACATCGCCCTGAAGAGGTCATCTGTCAACCTGAAGCTGTAATTGCACTTCCCAGGTGTGCTAAGAGCAGGTGCATCTAGCCTTGGTAACAGGATACCTCTTTCTACAGCCCGTGCTCAATGAGGTGGGAGTTAGATTGGTAGAGAGAGCTCTCCAAGGACGCTACATGCCACATGATTCCTCTAGGTCAAGCTTATGTAAGTATCATAAGTCAAGTCAGAGAATGCAAATTCAGAACAGCGTGTCTTACACAGGCACTAGTAAGTACTGAGAGAACTCTTATGGTCTTCTAAACCAAGATAACTGTCCAACTCCACAGAGCTGGGCTCAGTCCCAGCCTGCACCACAGGCTTCCTGGGTTACTGTGAACAACCTGTGCAGGGTCTGACTGCCCAGGGCAGCTCTGAGGTGCTGCAGAGACGCAGAACGGGGAGAAAACTCTTCCATTGCCTGACCAGGTCCCAACAGGGGGCAGGGTGTCATTGTCTCAAGAAGCCCTATTGCCCTTAATACACATCTGATGATTAAAAAAATAATAATCTAGTAATAGCTTTTGATTAAGTCTGGATGATAAAGGAAAAAATAGCCTTTTTTTGTGTTCTGACTGCACTCTGGTACACCACTTACACTCCTGTTAAAATGACAATAGGCAGCTCACAATCTGTGAGGCTCTTGTATTAGTTTTTAGATTCACAAATGAACTTGCCTTTCACCAACTAAATCTATTTCCACTGCAGGCACTGGAGGCATAGTCATACACGTTTACGTTAGCTGGGGTCTTTTCCATCTAACCTTCCCCTTACCTCCCTCACAATGAGTTTGGAGAAATCCAAAACACCACATACCACTTAAACTACATTATATGGAGAGTGGAGGAATGAACCAAAGTGCTTATAATTAAGCTCAGCTTTGCTCTGATACATCCAGAATCCTAGGGGAAACCAGTGGCAAGGTCTTACGCCTGGCAAAGCTCCTGATCCACCTCAGGCAACCACTCTCTCTACAGTATAACTGGTGCAGAACTGCAGGTTTGCAACCAGCTGCTTCTTATTAATACACATTTATACTGAAGTGTCATCTTGTTCTTTTAAAATGTAAGATTGCCTAGGAAACAAGAAGAAAACCAACCAGGTGGAGAGCTCCTACAGTGTCAATGTCTTTCTACTCATTTGCCATTGACTTTTATTAAGATATCTTCACAGTTTATGGAAGTCTCTTTTCTGGGAGGTAGCTGGCTTTCAGGGACCTTAGTTACATCTATGCTGACAAGTGTGTTGGACTGAAAATAGGCTCCAGCTTCTCTTTCTACATGACATTACTACATGGAGTCCTCCAGGTGTCAGCATGTTTGTACTTGTTCACTCAGTCTGGCCAAGCACAGTGTGAATGAGTTTTGCCTTTATCTCAACCATCTGCAGTTCAGAGGCATGTTTTGTAATGGGGCTTGGCTGCCATCTGCTGCTTAAAACATTTCCTTCTGTTATGAGACACAAGACATGAAAAAGTTACAGGCTTTTTCAAGGGCATAAAGGGAATTTACTGTCCACAGAAAGCTGGTGGAGCTGTGGAAGAACAGGGACTCAAAGCATGCAAATAATTTATATTTTTTTTAGGATTTCTGCAGTTTATTCTACTCTGAGGCTCCTGAGGATTTGACATATTTTTTTTTACTTTGCTAAGCTTTAAACTTCATAGGAAACAGGTGTTTCACTTCCACATTATTTTTGAACATGTTTAATGAATAAAATAATTCACAGTTTACTGCAGCCTGGATGGGCCATTTCTCCATGGGGTCATTGAAAATCCTGAATATTCACACTTAAAAACCAGGTTCTGTGTAACTGAAGATAGTAAGGGATGTGCAGGGTTTGAAGTATCTCTAATGCTGAGCATGCCAGGTAAAACAATAGTGTATGAACTCAAGGAAGAATAGATTGAGTTGTGGCCTGTTTTCCATTAGTGCTAAAAAACTACATCTGACTTCTTTCAGCGTTGAGTTCATTCAACACTTCTGGAAGAGAGCCCCAATGTATTTCTCACAGCAGTGTTTCCTTTTTTTCAGTGTTTCTATTCTACAGTTTCATCAAAACAGCCATTTCCTTTATAAAAGTGGAAAGAGAAATAATTGCACTCAATAGTCTGCATTTTCTGGGTGATTTCTCAAGCTTTTTAAAGATCTATGGCACTTATTTATTCCCCCTTCTGAACTAGTTCCAGCTTCCCCATTAGGATGTCTTGTATTTCATCACTAGAACAGACAGAGTGTTATCTGGCCCAGGACCAGATCAGCTTCAGAGAGCAAAAGCTCTACTGCCTGCATTGACAAATCATCCTTTATGACAACACTTCATAGCATTTAGGAGCCTCTGTAAACTCATGTGGCTAAAAAAAATGAGGAGGCGTTTCCTTTACCAAATAAAAGAAATATGCTTGAGTCACCCCAAATCAAAGCGAGACCTATGCTGTTTGCATGGGGAACAGAAGGTAAGAAGAGTGTTTCATCTCTCATCTCTTGCCTGATTATCTGTGAGAAAAGAAAAAGCAGAAAAAAATTCTTTGTATATGGTAAAATTCACCCCAGCACTCTCTTGATCCTGTCTCCTAAATACTGTGCATAGGAAGATAAGAGGTGTACAAAACCTGTGCAGACCGAGGCATGCTTCCTCCAAGTTCTTTAGCAACTGTTAGTTCAGAATTAGTTGACTTCTTACTAGAAGCCAAGTCTCCCAATTACCTCTCCCCTTGACTACCAAATTTGAGTTCAGTCTCCAAGAGGACTAAGATCAGTTTAACAAAGCACAAGCTGGGGTGAGCAAGCAAGTCACAGCTAGTCACAGTACCTCTGTACTGTGAAAAGACACACCTGGAAGGAAATAACAGAAAAAACAACCACATTTGTACCACATACCAACAAACCTCTATAAAAGTCATGTCTGCAAAATCACTGGAGAGCTGACAAGTCATTACTTTAGTCTTTGTCTTCCAGAAGCATCTTCTCCTTCAAATATTTTCTTTGTCTAAAAGAATCAACCATAAAGATAATGTATTTATTAAAGGGCAGATACTAACACCGGGCCGATGCTTTAACATACCACAAGCTATTAGATAAAGGCCCTTAGTTACTGGAAGCAGAATAACATCAGCTGTATGTTGTCAGAGACAGTATGCCACTCATTGTGTCACAGTATATGCTACTCTCTGGGCATATAAATGCCTTCCACATTAAACCTAAGAGGCTACTAAGAAGTGTAAAAAAAGAAAGTGTTGCTTTCCAAATAACAACTTAATGGATTTTGACATAAGGCTTTTCTCAATTCAAGGTTTGCTGAGTTTCCATAGTAAACTTCAAAAAAAACCCTTAAAATATCAGTTTTGCTAGCTTTGCCATGTCTGTGAAATACAAAATTGCATATGTCAATGAAAAAACACTAACAGGCAGCCCAATTCTACATGCAACTTCTGCATTGATAAACTCTATTTCACCTGGATCTATTTAGTTTGTCTAAATTAATTCTGTGAATGAGAAGCCCCTGAAGAGAGAAACAGCAGTCAAATTCTTTTGTGCAGGAGATTAATGTGAAGTATCACATATAGCCACTAGGTGATAGCAAAAGCTTGGCCACTGCAGGACTAGCAAACCTGAGACTTGTTCAGTCAGCTGCATGCCTAATAGTTCTGTCTTGTCATGTGTTTATTAAATCTTCTGGTATAGATTTTGAAATACCTGAGCACCTTTTGTACTGTAAAGTTAATACATAGTTTATCAGTTTTGTATTGTAGCAGGTCCTGATGAGGAAAGACAGATAAAAGGAGGATACATTTGGATCACCTTCCTTGCAGAGAGGAAGTTCTAATTGTTGCTGTCCCTGTGTAAATTACCCCATAGGACCCAACCAAAGTAGTACATAAGCCTAACAGGATATTGAAGAAAAGCATGCTGTTAACTGAAAAGGGTACATTGGACTGATTTGTCAACTAGGAGTGGTTCTGCTGAGGTGCTTTAAGCCCAGATTCATATTACAAATGCCAGACAGAATGGAATCAAGCACAGACACAGGGAAGCTAACAGGGCCCATACTGTGCAGTAACCAAAATTGATTCACTGTGTTCTGAGGCAGTGGAGCACTAGCATCACATTACTGCTGTTGAACCTGTGGCAGTAGATAAGATGTCTCTGCATTTCAGCACATGCAGCAGCAAGGCTTGCTATGGGCCACCCTTTGCTTTGGCACCTCCTTGGACGCTACTGCGAAATGCATCCTTTGGTTCTTTTGCTTCAGCATGCTCTAGAGCACTCTCCACCTCTTGCACTGAATTAAAGTATTAAGAATTCTTTCTGCTTCTACTGGAATATATTACTGAGTCTTCAGTACTTTAAAACATGAGGTCTCTTCTTTTCTGGACATGAATGAGACCCAGACAGATGCACACTCTAAAGATGAGCTAAGGGCTATTCCAATTATTTAAATACCATTTCCAGAAATGCTGCACTCCATAATATTCCTTTTTCAAAACTGGATGTTCACAGTTTGGCTTTCTCCTTTATTTTTCCTGTTTCAGTTCTTGGAAAATTTATAGCCCAAAAAGCCTGTTACGCCTGATTCTTGCATCCTCAGTTCCCCAGAGTGACACACTGGTATGCAAAAGGTACCATTAAAGTAAGTGGAGCTGCTTGACATGTAAGTCTCAACATGAATTGAGCAAATGCAGCTCAAACATCCTTTCATAAGGGACAAGATTTTCACAAGGTTGGCTTACCTACAAGAAAGGGCAAATGATGTTCTTACCCCAAGTCTCTTCAGATCTTCAGAGTTTAGTGCAGAGCCATAAAAGAAAGTCATGTAGGCTGAACAGCATTTGAACATAGCTTCCAGCTCCAGACTAGGAAGAGACCTATACAAAAACAACAGGGGGGGAAATCCATCAATCTCTCATAATTACATTCTCTGCAAGTCTGTTTCTCAGAAAAGCTATTTGCCATAACTACTTGCTGTTTAAAAAAAAAACAACTACAGGGATTTTGGCAGCTCAGTTAAAGTACATAGTTTAGATTTTAATGAAAACAAGCTTTTATAAAACTTAAGTAATGGAAATGTTTCCTGGATTTTTCCTGTCTTCTGCTATTATCATTAATTTTTCATGAGTATCATTCCACAGCCATCCATACAACTAATTTTCCAGCTCACTGTTACTCCACAAGAGTCAGGAAACGACATTTCCTAGAGTTTGATTCTTCATTCTCTTTTCAAATGAAACTGCTGAACTTCAACTTTCTCTCCAACTCAAGTGTTATTTTCCTATTCAATTTATGCAAACCGTACCTCACCCAGGAACTTCTAACATTCTCTTCTACATGAGCTGTACAATACATTATCAAGATATTCCTACACTGATCCCAGTAATGAAGCATGCCCTGTAGGAAGGTATCCAGTCGTGATTTAAAGACAGGAGTTGGAAAACCCACCTATTCTCTGAGCAGTTTGTTTCAGTGATTATTAATCACTTCTCTTTCAAAAATGCATGCCTTGCTTCTTATTTGAGTTTGCTCAACTTTGAATTCTAGTTATCAGCTTTTGCTATGCCTTTCTTTTCCAGATTAAAGAAGATTTTTATACTGGTCGTGAAGCTACTTAGGCACTTTAATTGAGCCAAACTCCCTGTCCTTTTCCTGTTATGGTAAATAAAATAACTCTACATGTCTTCCTCTAAAGCACTTTCTTGTCTTTGAACCATTCCTGTACCTCATTTCCAAGCATCCTCAACTCAACAGCTCTCTCAAATGTCACGGCATTTCAAAGTTATCATATTCTACTCACCTCTTGCCCCACCTCCACTGCATTCCAAGGTAATGTCATGTTTGTGCTCCCAGCAATCACCTCCCTCTGAAGCTTCTGCTTTCAGAAACACATCTAATAGCTTCAGCTAGGCAGGAGAAAGGGATTGGACAGGACAGCTGAAAAGCTTGATTTTTTTTTGGTACTGAACAGCAGCTTCACTTTCCTCCCTTTGCCATACACCAGCATGACCAAGTGGAAGTTACACGTTTTCTCCCCAGGATGAAAAATGTATAAGAAATTGAAACGGTCTGACAGCAGCCTTGGCAAGACTTAAAGTCTGGTAGATCTGGCAAATGATAGCTTACTACGCAATTTACAGGGAAACTGTTTTTAATTGATCACAACAGAAAACATTTTATCACAAACGTTCCAGCATTAAAGTTTCATTGCTACAATTTGGTTTCTAACTCCCATTAGTTCGTTACACATCACTGCTTTCCTTTACTTTCAGATCTCCTACATTTCCCCTATGTGTCCAGGGAATCAAAGTGAAATATCTCAGAGAAATAAGGTTACACTCCCAGAAAAAGGATTTCTGTGCAAGCATTTCCCATGTCCTGAAGCAAAAAGTCTCATAGGAATGCAGTGACACTCTCCAGAGTGATGTTACCACAGATGATAATATAGCTACAGGAAGAGAACAAGCAAGACCTGTCACTTTGAAAATAGTACAATCATTGTTGCAAAGCTGACACTGTATGAACCACAAGCAGCTGTGTAGTTTATTAAATCCTAGTAATGCAGAAGACAGTTTTTGTTTTTATTTTGATGGAAATTTCATTCATGGTCACTACATACTTTACGATTTATTTTGTAAAGGAAGAGGAACTGTGTTAGAAGCAGTGAATGGCAGACATTCCAAAACCATAGAGTTATAGAAGGAACTTTAAGACCTGCTTAAAGCTGTACCTGCCCAGTTCTGCGAGGGGCCAAAACCACCCACCACCCCTCCCCAAACCCAAACTAACCAAAAAAAACCCCCCAAAACACCATACTTGTAATGCCCAATTGTCAGCAGTGAAGTACAGTGGGACCTTTCTACTACTGCCTTCATTTCA
>NW_010142881.1:0-2694 GCF_000699245.1 Pterocles gutturalis | reverse complement strand
TCACATGCCATTTCTTGCAATTATACCTCATATCATGCCTGTGAGATACAAATGAGAAACTATGTTTGAAATTTCTACTTTGCAGAGCAGCTGTCAGCAGGTAAAATATCGGTGCTTACGATCTGGGTTTGATAACCAGAAGTGTGGTTAAAAAAAGGAAATAATCTGTTGTCTTAGATTTAATATATGCATATTCATGATAAGATATAGGCAAGCACGTTCAGTTAAGAGTAAAAGCTGCTTAAAAAGACAGAAGCAAATACAAATTGCGACAGAAACTGCCTTGCTTTTCTTCTCATATACTAGACTTTAAAGGCTTTTTCTATATAAAAAAGCTTCTATATCTTCTGTAAGAAAATCTTACATCTTCTGTAAGAACTCCCAGACAATGGTGAATACTCGAACAACGAAACCAAGAACTGAATTGAAAAAGAACGGAAGCACATTCAGCGGGTAACTGTGGAATTGTGATTTCAAGAAAACATTTTTTCCTGGTAAATGGTTATGGCTTAAATATATGTATACCCACAGAGATATTTATTTTGAAACAGAAGCTATTTGTCAAGATGCTCCTCTCTTTACATCACCTGCCTGTTCCATTAGTTGTGTAAAATGCAATACAAGTACTAGTCTGTCTCTCAACAGTGTCTCCAGTAGCTCAAGTATTGTTTCATTGTAAGAAGCCATTTTCTGTCAGCAGAGGAATTACATGCCCAGCATCCAGATGAAGAGACAAAGTCTGTATTCTCTGCAGTCCTAAATACTCTGCATTTCACACAAGTTTCACATGAACAGGAATGCAAAATTAGACCCTAAGCAGAAATGTCTGTTTTGAAACAGATTTTTTTAAAGACTTAAAAATAGTCAGCAGATAAGGAAAAAAATAATGCTCATCATGGATCTCTCACCTGCTCTTCAAACGAAATAACTCTAGGCTGTATCTTTTCCAATGTGAAGTGATAAATTTCTTTGGCTGTGCTGTCAGGAAGACTGGGAAGATGGGTACAGAAATCTGTCAGCAGCTGACGTGAGATCACTAGACTGACATTCTCGTTCACCACTGGTTCAGAGATACATGGAAGAAAAACACAAGATGGATGAAATGCTTGTCAGTGCCTTCACTGTAAGTGCTTATTTGCTTTTACATTATTTTTGACATTTCAAGTTTTTAAATCTGTATCTAGGTGAAGGGAATTTTTTTGGTTTTAAAAGGTGATTTTTTTTTTTTTCTCTCAGAAACGGTGACACTAGAGGTCACCAGAGTTCTAACCCCCGACAGACAATAATGCATTTCTCACTCCGATTTATAGTAAAGTAAACCTTTAGGCTAAATTTCACTAAGTTTATTCTCACCTTTTATAAAGTACAACGGGAATAATTTATAGAGGTATTCAATACTCCAAGTATCTAACAGAACACACACAAAAAAAAGTAATAATTTCTTCTTGATAGTTTTCCAAACTAATGTGAGACCAGGGAAGAAGGGGGTTGTTAGTTTAAATACTGCTTGGCATCCAGTATCCATCTTACCATTCAACAGAGATGACTTTATGTTTTCACCTTCCGACACTGTCACACTGACCGGCTGGAAAGTTATAATAATTTATAAAGCTTACGAGTCCGTTTTCCCTTAACTTCTGAATATGGCAATGATGGGTTCTCTTCTAGTTGTGTTTGAGTTCCGACAGGACTAAAATACCATCTATTTACGTAGCCTCATAGACAGCTAGCAAATATGCAATCCCACAGACCTCAGGCCTTTACTCAGTGTGCAACCAGATGCACTTACTTGCTTCTACAAAAGCTTTCAAAGCTTCAAGTTGTTCTGCACCCGACAGCTGAATGACTTTTTCCAATATTTGACGATATCTGTCCACAGATTAAAAAAAAAAGAAAATCACACATAAAGTACATTTTTTCATTAACAAGTTCTGGTTTTCTGCTTATTTTCTATGTCAGAGTCCTCCTTTTGCTTATATTTCCTACACCTTTGAGGTGGCAATTTTCCAAAGTGTTTGTGTTCAAATGTTGGGAATATTCACCTGGAATTGCTATATAGCTCTTTTTAAATACCAAGACTAGGTTATCAGATAACATAGCTCATCATTTTGTTATCTGTGAATATATGTTTGATTTTGAAGGTTAAAAAAAAAAGTGCACAGAAAAAGCAATGAATACCATCCTCCTCACGGATTAAGATTAATAAAGTTAGCCAAATGTTCAAAATACCATATTCAATGAGAATGAGAAACAGTGCTAGGAGTGGGAGGTAACGTTATGGACACTCAATATGAGCACAAGCACAGACTATGCATTTTTAAGTGCTTACTCCTGCCTAAAAAAATACTTACTCCAGTTTTCATGCTTCATAAAGTTAATTAACCTCTGCCTGGGCCATGACCTCAGTGTGTCTGCAACACTGACAAAGCACTACATTCATGCCGAAACCATATTTTGAGGGCAACATTTCAAAGTTTTTACATGAAACTCCTAAAAGCGAAACAGTTCCCTTAGAAAATAAGCAACTGAACTGGGAGTCGATTTCAGCTGAACTGACCAACTTCCGATCGAACCCTGGGGCGGGGGGCAGGAGAGAAAAATCCAGGCGACGCATTGCTGTCAGTAGCTCCAACCCCACGGTTTGACCTCAAAAATACCTAGCTAATGGGGAAAAAAAAAAAAAAACAAAAACAA
>NW_010142880.1:0-1287 GCF_000699245.1 Pterocles gutturalis | reverse complement strand
AAAAACCAGGGGAGAACCGCAGCTAAAGTCAACGCCAAAGAAAAGAACCAGCCTGCCTCTGTGCAAAAGAGCAAAGCCAAACGGGGAAATTGGGGAGCACCCTCAGTCACCACTGTGCAGGAGAGGTGATGGAAGCTGTGGTTAGACAGAAGGCTCTTCCCAAGTCCATTCAATGGGTGCCAGCAGCAGAGGTAGGTGCCTGGCAGCCTTCCCCTAGTGCAGAAGATGAGAGCAGGCATTGCAGAAGGAGGCATTTGGAGGAACTTGCATGTTTTTCTACTCAGGATCCTTCTAGTGATATTTTGGTAGTTACCATAACTTGCTACCAGTTAGGAGTGAGCTAGTGTGTGGACTTGAGGGAGGAGAGGACCAAGAAGAGTCATCCTCATGGTCAGGGGACGGACAGTACCGCAGGAGCAGAGGGGTTTCTCCTGTACGATGTGTTTGGGTGTTCGAGGATTCTGCCCTTCTGCCGTGACTTTCTGGTAAGGCACAATAGAGGTGACGTGTTTTCTGTCCTGCCATTAGCTCCTCGCCATTTTGCTGCAGCAGGATGAGGTGATGGAGCGTCAGCATGACAAGGCGACACTCCTGATGAGCATAGCGAGAAATCTGCCCACACGTAACCCACAGCTGCAGGGCTGGCACACAAAGCTGTGAGTCAGGTTTAGTGCATGAGGGGGTGATAAGGAAAAGGAATATTTGCTGTTTAAGTCACAATTAATAGGCTGCTGCTAAAGTTTGTAGGTTTGATTATTCATTTAGATGGGCTATTTTTGTTTTTTCCCATGATGGGTTCAATCAGATGTGGTGGCCAGTGTGGCCATAATTGCAACCTCGTTTGTCAGCAAACCAAAAAATTTACTAAATAAAAAAGCACCCAGTTCTACAGTACCCACTTAGACGGACTGCACGTAGGTAACTTTTGAAATGCCAACACCTGACATTAATTTCAGAAAGGTTATTCTAGCTGGATCTAATGACACATGAAAGTCCTTGTTAATTACACTGATTTAAACAATACTGAGCTGGTTTCTGCACCCCAAGTTTACAATACCAGGAGTTGGTGCTAGCTCTTCGGAACTGTGAACTGTAGTGAACTGAAAGAACTTCCTGGGAAACTAAGAGACCTGCAAACGCATTTAGTATTCCCAAGTCTGACTGCTCAGGTATGCTGGCAAACGTTAAACTGCCTGTTTTGTTCCCTTGTGTAGGGGCGCTTTGTGCTGAAGTAGAATTTTAACTGTGATAGGCTTCATAATTATAAGGATCCTGGGAAAGAAGAAA
>NW_010142879.1:0-3762 GCF_000699245.1 Pterocles gutturalis | reverse complement strand
ATTCTGTGATTCTGTGATTCTGTGAATAGCAGATAAATGAATGGGGCTTTCAAACGTCTGTCAGCGCAAGCTGGCTAGCCTACATGCAACTGCCACGAACTGGTCTGTAGTGGGTTTATCAAGGCTAGATGCATCCAAATGTGGAACGGAGCGATCTCGTGATCGAGGCCTGCACTGAGGGAGGTCTCTTTGCCTTGGGCTGCATGACGGGGACATGGTGGCTGCTGGAGAGCCAACACCATATGTCTCTGCTCCATGACCTCACGGTGAGAAGGGCAGCGGTAGCCTGGCACTGGCACTGCGGCAAGAGGGGAGGAAACCCCAGTCCTGCAGCACCAACGTCCCTTCAAGGTACCGCACTAAAGCTAAGTCACTTTCACAGCACCTCAGGACACCAAACCGCCTCAGACCTCCAAGGACGCACCTAAGCACTGTCGATTGTGAGCAGCTCAGAAGAGCAGCTCGGAGAGCTGGTGTCTGACATTGAAGTGGCTGCTGCACTGCACGGGGCTTTGGGAACCTCCAAGAGGGACCTTAAATCTGACCAGAAAGGTGTGAACTTGTGCCTGAACAGCAAAAAGACTTGAGTGAGAAAGGACAGAAAGGAAAACAGCTTTGTGGCATCATTTGCAGAAGCTGAAGAGAAGCTGCAAGGATCTATCCCAGGCTTTTGCCTTTGCTCTCTCCTGCCTCTTCAAACCTTTTCTCCTCGCCTCCACCATGCTTCCTGTCCTTTTTTCAACCCTGTGGTCTGAAACAGCAATGTTGCTTTCACTTGCTTTGTTTGATAGACTTTTATATATATTTAAATCAACACAAATTAAACCTATCTCTATATAGAAGTACATATTGATAATATGATAATGGCAACATATGTATGCTGTATATGATGTGTGTGATACATATGATAAATATGTTAATACATGTGTTATTTATTTAAAATATTCTAGATGTACATGTCTATGTATGTTTGTTAGGTTTTTTTAAGGCCCACAGCTTTACTAGCTTTGCTTTCAAATCCTAACAAAACAGTTCATCTTCTCTATTATTGGTTTAACTGGAATTTATTAACAATGATTACTGCTGGTAAGTTAAATAAGATTTAACTAGAGCAGGGCTCCCATTAGCTTTTTACTTGCATTTTCTACCCTGTTGGACATCGCAGCTGCAGTTAAATCAATTGGGATTATCTGTCCAGATGTCTATTTTCAGTTGCCTATCAGTAGAACCTAATCTCAGCTAATGTTTCAGCTTATGCGTTAACTTATTTACCAGTGGCTGCATATAGTATTTCCAATTTCTTTTTCAAAGTGTGACTGTGAAACAAAAACTGCGTGAAGGTCTCTAGTGACAGCACTTTTTTCCCTAAAGGAAGCAACAGCAGCAGAGCAGACCTGCACCCTGTACAATGCTCTGCATTCCCTGCAGAGCTGTGTGCAAGAGCCACCTGCACCCCTGAGGCGTAAGCTAGCTCTTCTCTTGGGGTCCGGTGGTTGGCGTGGGTCAGTGTGGAAAGATGGAGAACAGGAGTGAAATTTTCCATATGATGAAGTAAAAGCAAATTTTACTTTGCCTGTAAGACAGACAGAATGTTATGCGTGATTTGTTTTTCCAGAGGTACCAAGGGCTGAAATCAGAGGACGTGAAGGCACTGAGAACTTCAGCAAATGAGGCCCAAAGAGCATCATTACAGAGAAAGCATCTGTGCAGGCACTGAGTGGGGAGATAAATTACAGTGAGCATAGGAGTTGCCACCCAGCGCTAACCATCTTCCAGACCCGTGGAAAAGAGCTGTCGGTGTTTATTCCAAGACGCCTGGGGAGGGCTGCTTCCCCTCCAGCCCAGATCAAGTGTGTCCACAAAACTCTCGCGATCTCAAATAAGCAGCACACGCTCATGTCCTCAGCCTCCTGCCTGCATGGATATCTCACAGACACCTGTGGAGCACCAGCAGGATACATCCCACCAGAGTGAGCCCTGCTCTGCCCCCATGTGCTGTCATGGCATTAAAATCACAGCGGACCTCCAGCTTTGGGCATACTGTAATCCGTGAGGGCAGCTTTGCTTTATGCTGCATTTGAGGAACCATTTGAAGATTGAGGCCACTGTTGGAGCAGCATGGGGACCTTCTTCCACCTTGTACCTGTGCCTCTCATGGGTCTCCTCTCCTGCAGCCCCCCTCAAGGCAGGATACAACCGCTTCTGTCTTTGCAGAGCAACCAACACAGGGGGACCCGAGGCAGTCCTAGGGCTCCTCTGGCTCTAGCCGTCAGGCAATTAACAACAACTTTGTACAATGTACTCTTACAGTCTAACTGATTTCAGAAAACAGATTGGGCATATAGTGTTAGGAAGTCTGAGGTGGGGTAGAGTAGGGCTGATCCTCATTGCCTTGCTGCGTGGCAAGGCTCCGGTGAGCTGAGCAAGCAGGCGCCGCAGTCTGAAGGCACTTCCTGTTTTTTATACAGGTTTCCCCTCACGTTTTGCAGAGAAAGTCTGGGCTTTTTGTACAAAAATGAGATGCAAACAGAAGTGTTACTAACTCAAACTTCAAGTCATTGTTTTTACGAGGATCTTCTTAAGAAACAGACAAGCATTGAATCAAACAAAAGAAAAAAATTAAAAGCTTAAATCTTCTCCATGGCCCTGAGAAGAAGTGATAGAAACCACCAGTCCCTGGGGAGCAGAATTGATTTGCAACCAGAAGAAACTGCTTAGACGTGCATGAAAGACTTGATCCTGCTGTGCTGACTCAGGCAAATCTGCTTAAACACGCAGCCCAGCGCTTCAGATAAGGTATTTTTCCAATACTCAAGCTCTTTGTTCAAAATGAGAGCAATGACTCTCTACCCTACACTTACCAACACGTGCGCACACGTGTATGTAAATCTTTGTGAAGGAGCAGAAGTGGGCTTCTCCCGGCCACAGGACTGCTGCACACCAGGCGGTCTGACTTTTGAAAGACGTGTGTCTGCAGTTGCATTTGCCATGCACAATTCAAACATAACCACCAGGCTGTTCAAAGCTGCCTGAAAAATCAAAAAGTCAGCCATTTCACCATGCCCATAGGCACCAGGGCAATTCTGTCTGAGCAGGGTTGCACCGTGTGCTAAGGCAACCCAGACGCTGCCCTCAAACCCATACCCTGTGCTAAAAATTGGTCTCCTAGAATTTCAGAAATTAGGGGCAGAAGGCAGAGCAGTTATTTTTCCTAAAGAAAAGACCATTATGAAATGGTCCCATCTGTGGGACCCCACAGACGTTTGCTGGGACTCATGTTGTTTCTGAAATGCAGAGTGATCTGGAGAGGGGAGGGAATAGTGGGTGGCAAAAGTTGCAGATGACACCAAGTTATTCAGGTTACTTAAACCTGAAGCTGACTTTGGAGACCTGCAAAAATATTTCATGGTGATAATAAGGGTATATTTCAGGGTAATAAGCAAAAAACATGATAAACTGATAAGCAATAAAAAAAGCTGATAGGCACTGAACAATGTACTTGGGACAGAAAAGATGCACAGGATGACGGGCCTTAACTGCTACACTCAGGAAATTGTCTTTGACATCACTGTGGAAAGTTCTCTGAAAATTTCTGTCAACACTCAGGAGTTGTTAAAAGGCAAATTGAATGTTAAGACTTCTTAAGAAAACTGTAGAGCACAAACTGGTGCATGTCATTTTGCTAGCAAATAAATTCATGGTGCATGTGCCCCTTGAATACTTTGTGCAGTCCTGGAAGAAAGAAAAAAAAAAAAAAAAAAA
>NW_010142878.1:0-5281 GCF_000699245.1 Pterocles gutturalis | reverse complement strand
AAAAAAAAAAAAAAAAAAAAAAGGCTCCATGCAAGGTTTTGGAGACTATTACTATACAAACAAGTGGCAATCCCTAGTGGGAAGAATTCCAGAAAACCAGAATGTCAGTGTAAGAGTCAGGATAACTAGATGTGCATGTTTAACATTGCATTCTGCTGTAATATGGAAGCATTCGAGACAGGAGTTTAGATTTAATTTGGAGACAAAATTGAGGAAGTTGAAGACTTCTTACAAGCCAGTGCAACTTCAGCAGCTACATGCACCTAGGCCAAAAACACCATAATAATATATTTGTATAGCACAAACCCCAGACCACATGAAAACTCCAGAGTAAGCAGATGACTAAGCTTCTAAATTGCACCTAAATGCGGACACACTCGAATTAGCTATTCAGGCAAAGCAAAGAACAGATTAGTCTCGCAAGCTTTATCAATTTAGCAAAATAAAAAAAATCCTGGAAAGACAAAACAAAACAATGATTAACAGAGGACAGCTATCAATTAATAAAGATTCTAAGCCACAAAGTATAAATTCATCAAGAACTCAAACATGGCTAAATTGTCCAAAGAAACTGTTACACATACATGTGCCAATAACAGACAGGGAGAGAACTAGACGTGAATGGAAGGAAAAACACATCGGCTCCTGCTTCATATTCAAACAGAAAGCAGATACCGACCCAGAAGACTTCTGAGCAGTTTCTCCGTATCACTTGTTCCTTCCAGAGCTAAACAATACCACTGTCAGGCAGGTGGCTTTGATCTGCTCTCTGCATTTACAGATCATCTCAAACTAAACTGGACTATTAGCATTATTAAGTGTTATAAAAAGCCACATGTATAATATTATACATCTATAGAAAACATTTCCACTGAAGAAAATTACACAGAGAACCACGTAAAAGAACTGAAGCGCTGCTAAGAAAACCCTGAGTAGGAGTCCAATGAAGCAGTCCTAAGGAACTTTGCAGAAAGGTAAAAGATTCAAGATTTTTATAGATGTGTTTACATGTTCTTAATCTCTAAACCCTAACTTCTGCTTCCTTTATTAGCAAAAAAAATTTTATCAGTTGCACAGCTTAATAACAACCACTGTGCCCACCCCCCCAAAAGTTAACTATTAAATTATTAGCTTTCTCCAAAACACAAAACGTCTAGCAACTTCCTTTTTTTTGGTGGGATGTTAAGCGACTTGGCAAATGTGGAATGGATCCGTAAATACTAATGACAAGCCACAAGGTCAGCTATATCATCCTGCTCATGTACAAGGTCCTCTGTGGACCACGACATCTTGCCATCTGGGGAAAAGCCTTAGACCTAACTCCATGTCTCTTCCTGGGTGAGATGGTGGCGATTCTGGGGGTTCCTTCTCTAGAACCAGGGGAAATGGAAGTTACTCCTTGGAAGCTACAAATACTTGTTTCACCACTTACTTTCTCCAGACTGAATCATTTCTTTGTGCAGTAGGATACAATATTCACCTCCTTGTAGCTCTTCAAGAAACTTACCTAAGCAAAAGCTTCAATCTATAGCACACAATTAGAAGACCACCATAGAACGTAATAACAAGGTGAACAAGGCAAGACAAACCTAATGCAACTTGCTGTATTTGTAAAGCTACTATTAACGATGAATCTGTGTAAAAAAAGTTGAAGCTAGTTTTACAACTCTGTTTCTGTGATCACTACTTAATCTGTGGATTCTCAAGACAGAAATCACAGGTACAACTCTTCAAAAAACTACACCTTCAAAGCATTAAAAAAAAAAAAAGGCATGCACCACATTTCACAAGAATCAGTAATCAAAGCTGCGGTGATGCCCAATTCTTGGGGTATCAGGAAGTGATCACTAGTTCATTTAATAGACCTTCTCAAGAAGGTATTCCCCCTCCCCCCCCCCAAAAAAGAAGACTTCCCATTTTTTCCTTAATGTTATATTTTCAGTTTTCCTTGGGTTCCATATTAACACAAATTTCAATAATATTTAACTTGGCTCCACTAGCCCAAATGTTCTGTAATGTTTGTACAAACATAACTGTAAAAGCTTAGTGGCAAAATATTTTAAGTGGTGCCATTACATCTCTTATTAATTAAAACAAAAAGTTTCCAATGTGAACAGGTATGTGCAACTTCCAGCTCAAAAGAACGCACAAAGAAATGAAGACCTTTCCAAAGCACTAGAGTCTAAAAAGTCACTTGGTGTGTGGCCATCAAGAAACTTGTTAAAATTATTTTCTCAACATACAAACATTTCTCTAAGATTAAAAATGTCTTTGTCATTTCAGATATAACTAATTTGGTTTTATTTACAAGTTAAACAAACTAAAGACTACACAGCAACTCAGTGTTATGTCATAAATAGTTACAGGTTGCTGTGGACCACAGTGAAAAATAATATACTCTGATACATCCAGGGGCTCACTGATGTTTCACCTACAGGCAGAATTTAGACCTACAGAATTTGCATTCCCTAGGAGGAATGCAAGGTCTTTTTCTCTCTACTGCTTACATTAGAAAATTCAAATTAGTGTAATTAGTAGAAAACTAGGTTTTAAGGAACTGATACAAGCTTTAAAACAGCTGCAATGAAGACGACAGTTAACACTATAAAAACAGTGAAAGGCTCATGATAGACTAACAAAATAAAAAGCAAAGACAGTATTTAAAAACAAGGAATAATGTGTTACTAGCTGATCCTCTGTATGCCATTTCCACAAGGTTTCAGCCACTGAATGCTCCAATAATACACTATGAAAAAAACCCAACGAAAACATCCAACACAGCTACATTTCATATTTACCAGTAGTATGTCTCTTAAGTAAAACATTCAAACTGAATATGGTGAAATAGCTACTATTGTTCTTCATGCAGCTATTAATCTAAATCTGTAAATAAAACCAAAAATTATCAGGACTAAGAGCACAGTGATCACACACTCTTTAATCCTTTTCAACACTTAACATTCCAAGGCCAAGAAACTTACTCTTTCGGCTTGGCTCCTTACAGAAGGCAAGGAAAGTTAACATCTCTGTTAAGTACATTCTCACAAATGAAACCCAGTAACAAAATGAATGTAGTTCCCCTAAAACTTAGGCAATAACAAATTACCATTTTTGAATTCTTCTCAAGTGGTAAACTAACCTTCAATTTGTGAATCATTCTAACCTGAAATTTAAGTTTCATTCTAGCCCTTGACTCTTAAAACCCTGCAAACACACCTCCCCAACCAAACACACAGAACATCTGTGTTATCACACATATGTACTCTGACCGGCTCGGCATACTACTCTGGCAGTGGTTTGTTGCCGGGTTTGTTGTTTTGTGGTTTTGTTTTGTTTTTTTCTCTAAACTGCCAAGTTGCTACCCATCAATTTTAGAGAGTACACAGCTTTATGTGCAGAAGTTAACCTTTCTATAACGCTGACATCTGAAAACCCTTGTTCACACAGCTGGGGTGAAAGGTAGGCTGATATGGCCACAAGACATTAAAGATGGGGGAATAGCAATATGTTAATGTCTTACGAGGCTATCACTTAAAAGCTGTCAGCACTATAAAATGCATTTAGAAACATTCAAGGATGCTATAAAATTTCATTCTGGGACAGAACTTAGCCTTGAAGAGGACTCTATGCACAAAAACTTTGTTTGCTTATAACCTCATCTAACTTTTTTTTCTTGGAGGAAAAATTGCTTGAGAGTTTGAAGTTTCCCCACCTCTGATCCAGAAGGACATGAAATAGCAAGTCAGGCCATACAGTCTGGAGTATTTGCTTACAAGTTCAAAAACATTTAAGTTATCAACTAATCCACATAAGGCACAACTAAACGGCACTTTCCTGAGGTCACCCGTGTTGCTCAGCACAGAGCCCCGCTGAAGCTCTGTTTAACATTCCATTCTGGACATCTTCGTATCCAGCACCGGGCATTCTCTGAAATATACCATATGCTATGCATTAAGCAACGTCAGTGGTGCCGTCCTCTGCACCAAGTGAGTGCCAGAGCTGTATCAGAGAACTCAAGTTTGTTTTCAGCTTCCTCCTTAGAAACTTGTTAAGCAAGTAAAAGGAGCCAGCTAAAACTCTGAGAACGTATGATACAGAAGATTTACTATGAACACATACATGCATTACATCCCTCTGTGCTGGGGTTGGAAGCACCCCACAACATTACACTACTACCACAAAGCCTGAAGTAGACTGAAAATTAAATAACCAGCCTCACCACAGCAGTTCGAGAGAAAAATTACAGGCTACTTTAATGTGCCTTCTTATCCATTTGAATTAGTTTACAGCAGTAGTCGATTTTTCCACGGTGATGAAGTCACCATGCTGAGAAAGTAAGGAGAAACTGCTACCAGGTGAAAACACCCAGGTTTCTAATTGCTTGTTAAGCTGTGTTTGCACTGACAATGGTGACTGCTGGGAGCGTTCCGGGCACAGCTCTCAACTCCATTACAACCAAGTCCCTGCAAAACCCCAATCAGACGGTAACTGAAAAAACGTGAAACTCTGAAACGGGTAGTTTTTCTAAAAAGCAAAAACAGCAGCAGGACAGCTGTAACTTCTGAAAAGCTCCTCCCCTTCCCTCCTGAAAACATTAATCCGCGTTTGATTACTGAAACGGCTGTGAGGATGTACTCCGCACTGCCGGGCAGGTGTGGAGAAACTCATCCCAGGTGCTTCTACAAGTACTTGAAAAGCCCTTAACGGTTTTTACTTACAGTCTCTCCGCATTCCTGGGAATATCCCTCGGTACAGTTTTGAGTCCCAGTCCATGACAATCCACGTTGGAAGCAATACACGTACATTTATGCGGGCATCCTCCAACAGGCAACCAACTCGTGGAGCTCCAAAAGCTTAACATCATTCCAAGGCACAGAAACGCACTTCTTCCACCAGACAACATGGTTTCTTGATCACTTCGGTGGGTATAAAAAGTGTACGCAAGCAGCCGGCCCTTAAAGATGAAATGCCTCTAAGAAGAAAGGGAGAAAAAAAAATAAAAGGCTCAGTACAGCCCAAGGGAACCCACCACTGCCATCATCACCGGAGCACCGGCAAACCTTCTTCAAAGGCGCCTGGAAAGGTTATGTTGGGTGGAAGAAGGTGGGGAATTGCCTCTCGGGCTCGGGTTTCTTTCTGTTATCTACGAACGGTACCAGAAGGCAGATAGTTTAACAGAGCTTGAGCCAGACGCGTCCTCAGATGAAAGAGAAACCGGGAGCGGAGGTAAACACACACCAAACATCCCTCAGAACCGGCGGCAATCTCCACAGCAGCCTCC
>NW_010142877.1:0-7481 GCF_000699245.1 Pterocles gutturalis | reverse complement strand
AAATTATAATAAATAATAATAAAAATAAAAGAATGGCAGCGAGTGAGGCACCTCCAAGGTAGAAGTTGCAGAAATGCAATGTACCTAAGCTTGCAGGACTTGCAAATCCTTTGTTGGAAACTCAGATCTAAACTGATTAGCCCAAGTTCATATAAAGTCCCTGGCAAGCAAGGATGGAAATTAAATGGAGTGCTGACTCCCAACTGCAGTCGCCACAAGGGACAGTGTCACCTTGCAAAACCGTACATTCACACTGCATGATCCTTGCAGAGAGCTTGTAACAGAAAGGGCCAATATGTACCTCAAGGAAAGAGCACAACAAAGCAACGATGCCACCCCTCGATGTCACTGGGTAATCAGCTACCACCTAGTGATTTCTCCTCATCGAGCAGGTCTCCATAACCTTTCTCTCGTGTTTTAACAGATCATATCGCATTTCTGCAGCAACTGCAGTAACACTGCATTTTAAAAATGTTTAAACATTTTAAAAATTATATTTATGACTTTTTGTTTGCTGACAACTGTAAGAACACTGCTTAAGTTGCTGCTTCATTGCACTTAAGTCCACATCCATGGACTTCTTCATTAACATCTTTTAAGGCTTAAAGAACTTATCAGATCAAAGATGTGGCAAATCATTCAGCTAACACAAGCAAAGTACAACTTTGACTCAGCTCCATGAATTTTTCTCGGTAGCTAGAATGACCTGAAACTTAGAGTAAGTATCTACTCTTGGTCTGCCTGTCCACTGTCGGATTACAACCAACGAATAGTTTACCTTGAGCAACAATGCGATGTTTTCAATCAAATCAGATTTCAAGGAAGGGAGACTGTAAGGAACAATTAGCATCAAACTGCTACTCACATTACCAAGCCATCTGGTTTCCATTTTTACAGTCCCAGCAACATCAGATCATGAGGGTTGGATGAGGCCATCCATTGTGCAGGAGATGCAGACAACTAATGTGAACTTTCAAGTATTGTCCCAATCTTCTCTAGTTTTTCTCCTAAAAATGTTGCCAGTGCTGACTAACACCACACACAGTGAACAGCAGGTGCTTCTGGGATCATTAATGACTTAGAAAATAAAGTTATTTTATTGAAATTCTTCTAACAAATCCTTTCTTCACTATTTTTCCTAGCTACTTCACAAATGGTCCCACTGTTCACCTTGATTTTTATTTTTTTTTAAGGGCAAATAAAATCCAAAATAGTCTTTCCTGGATTCCTAAGTAGCAGACAGACTGAAAATGTATCAACAACTAAACTCTAAGAAAACATTTAGGTACTTTTTACGTGATGAGTGATATTAAAAAATGATTCAGAAGTAGGGCATTTCACCTTCTGTCTGATCTGTGTGATGAACTGAGAGAAGCCTATTTACACTGAAAGCAAAATTGTGTAAGTTTGTTTTGTACCTGATACTTCCCATACCTAACTCAGTGCTCTTCTTGTGCAAAGAACTCTTCTTTAACTGCTTTTAAGCTATCAACGTTAGCAAACAAATACTGCCCAGATTTCCATATCCATGTCACTTCGAGACTGCTCATGTTTCTTCTGCTATTAACCAGCAGAGCAGTTGAGTTCTGATGAAGACATCACAGAAAGTTTATCATTTGTCTCCACAATATAGGATTGCAAGGTAGCAATGTGCACTGAGAGAGAGGAAAAGCGCAGGACATAGTCCCAGCACATCTGGCCTGCATGGTTCATAAAATATTTTAGCTCATCTCACTGTCACGACACATTGATGGCCAGTTGTTCTTTCGGTTTTTTAAAGAAAGGTATGCATAAATTTATCAGAACATATGAAAAAGGATATTTTTCTTGAAATAAATTATGTTCTTTAAAGAATTCCTCCTTCCATATGGGAATAGATATCTTATTCAGAAAGTTATCCTTCACCATTTTCTTAAGCTGTCCAATACTTAGGAGAAAGAATTTGAATATTTTGCATGCCTATATTCAGTAATGATTATCTTTCTGACAATAGGGTGCCTAACTTGCCTGGGGATCTAAATGCCAAAAAAATGCATAAATTTAATTTTCAAGAGGAAATTAAGGCATTACTCATATTTTTGCTTCAAATATTTCTAATGCTAACAATATACTTTTCACAATACATTTACCTTTTCTGTCACCATAATTCTTGGGTGTTATGTAAGTTCTATTTTATTCCTTGTAACACAATTAATTGAACAAGTCCCTCTTGGTTATACATCAGAAATGACAACATTAGAAAGTAAACACAAAACAACAATTATCATCTAAGATGTTGTAATCACACCACAGTATTGTATCGGAAGTCCTTATGGTACTATCAAGGTATATTTACTATGCTACCAACCTTCTGGACCCTCTTCCTCAGTATCTGATGACACATCAACAGTCTCTGCTGATAAGTCTGTTCTGGTGTTCTTGAAAAGACCTTTTTTAAATTTAAAGCTAAACTGCAGTGCACTGGCTTAGTAAGTCTGAACTACCTGAGAATTCCTTACTTTTCCATTAATTTACAAATATGAAGACTTCAGACGTGACAGGAGCCAACATGAACTGGATTAACATTCATCTTTCAAATTATCAACCTTCAGGTTGGGGGATTAATTAGTAAAGGGGATTAACTCGTAAAGAGCTGGATTCAGTGGATTTCACGTTACCTGCTACCACTGTAACATGACATCATCAAGCACTATGAATTTTTCAAGGCACAGAAAGCTCATTCAAATTCTGCTCTGATTCTGAAACAGGACTCCTGTCTTCACTTGAAACATTTTAAAACGTTCATCAGTTAAATTGTCTTTAGTGCAACAGCAATCAAAGGTAAACATCAAAACTGAGCAACAAGTTAAGTATTTCATTCATTCTGGAACAATGTTTTAAAAACTAACAAAAGACATGCATCTAAAAGTTGTCTAAACTACAGTACATGACCGTAAAGTAAATTTAACAGTTCAAGACTAAATTGATGTAGATAACATACGTGCCTGGTGCCATCTCCTGGTAGTTTAGAGGTAAAACCATCACAAAAATATTACTATATTATTTCCCAAGTATGCTTTAGAAAAATATCAGGTCTTCAGGTTAAAACGAGAGAGAGAGAGAAAGAGAGAGAGAGAGAGAGAGAGAGAGAGAGAGAATTGAATGTTGTTCCACAGAAGTAGCTTTCAAAACTCTCAGAATCCACAAAAAGTTATTTCACTATACTGGTGGTAAGTATCTATTTTAAACCTAAATAGTATTCTTGCATTGCTTTAAATAAGGAACACAAAATCTCTCTCATTTTGTGTGAGAAGTAAGTAGTCACCTGAATAAGTCTAACTTTAAAATACATTCAGTACCACTGATAACATTTAAAATGAAAAGCAAATTTAAAAATATTTAAATGGTATTCAAAACCAAAATAATGGAGTCCTTTTGAGAAGCCTCCTCACCATGTTAGAAGTTCTAGTGTAGCTTACGAGCCCATACTGACTCATGTTAAAGTGAATTTCTTTTAAAGAATACTTAAAATTCAAGACAATCATTCCCAGTCGACCCACTCTTTCACTGCTGTTGAATACAGTATTGCTACTTGTAATAATATCCCACGGTTTATGTTTTTTAAAAAAGCATTAGGCAACTTGAAATGCTATAGTTATTTTGACAGCTGACACAAAGTACCTGTACTTATCCTGCAGACTTTAATCCTATGAAGACTGTTGAAAATAAACATGAACAACAACAAGAAAACAAAATGAGTCTGGTGATAAAATGCCTGTCAAGAAGTGTAGTGTCAAGGAGCAGCTTTTTCTGGGAACCACCCAAACGTCACTCCCTCCTATAGCACAGAAACTAAATAGCTCATACAGAAAAGTAACAATTTTACTAAAAATCATGGAAATTCAGACAGCTGAGAAGTGCCCCACCCAGCATATGATCTACAAACACCTCAAGCTGGGCTAGGGAAGAGAGGGAGCAAAAGTTTGACCTGCAGAACAAGAATGAGCTCAACACCTGCCATAAATTTTGAGTGCTGGCAACTACAGTGATGGGCAGCATTCTAAAACCCTAAGGAGAATCAAAGCGATGCACACAGGAAATAGGAGGGAAGAGGGCAAAATGGCTATTTCTAGGGGCTCATAAGTACAGAATCCCCTCCTAATGGGTGGGAAGGAATGTCTCAAATGAGCTTGAGATCTACCAGAAAAGGAGAATGACAAAGGCTCTGTTAGCCAGGGTAAGACTTCCTTTCTCTGCACAGGAAAAACTGGCTTTAGTGAGGCTTAATATAACAATTTGTTAATGTAATATGAGGGTTTTGTAGCAAACAGAACCTTCATTTTATAGACTTTTGCTATACTGGAGGGAGAGACCTAAAAAAAATTAAAAAGTAATGAACTCTACAAGTGGATTATGTCTTCTAGTCTGAGGAATGACTATGGGAGTGTGACCTGGGTTGCCTTAAAAAAGTGAAGGAGGGCCAGGCATTTGGATTGTCCCAGGTTCATTGACAATTGTCATGGGGAAGCAATCATTAAACATTGCAGAAAAGCCAAGCTAAGTAGGGGACATTTCCTTCCACAGAAAAATAATCAAAAAAATTCTGTCATAACATCAAGCTGTAATTGAGAAACAGCGCAATGACTAAAGAATCATAAGAGACCTAAATTAAATACAACTGGGATTTCACATTCCTTATGAAAATTAAGATTTTAGCATGAGATAATTAAAGCAAGGATAGCCAGCTCATGGTGTGCCAGAACATATAACTCAGCCTGTCATCTTCGTTCCTGAGAGTCCCTCAGAGCTGGTTAGGAAGCAGGCTGTCAGCCCCACAAATCATTCGCTAACCCACGGCAGCCTCCCTGCTGTTCTCTGCAGGAGCCCCACAGCCTTCCTCCTGCCATGTAGCTGAGCCTGCCCTGAACACCCACTGTAGGCATCATCATCGCATACCCGTTCAGTAACACCACAAAAGGACTCCTGTGCGTATGCCCCCATCACCCGATGGCGTGCTGTAATGGGGCCACCGGGCTGTGTCCCAGGGGTGACTGCAGACGAGCCACAGGACAGGTAGGCACACATGCCCTGGGTGCCCTGCTGGGGGATATTGGCTCCACCTGGCAGAGAGGGTGACGGACACAGACCTAGGCAAAATTAAGAAAATGGAGACAAAGACAACTGTTGTGGAGCTCAGGACTTGTAACAGAGAAACAAAGACTAGATAACGGTAAAATGTGAAGGTTTTCCCTGCAAACACATACTGTCGAATAACTGAACTTTCATGCAAGTGAGTTATTGGTGGGGGGGAAGGAGAAGAAAATCTTGATGATAGGAGAAGAAAAAGAGAGGTGAAGATGAAGAACATTCTACCAGAAGAAATACAAAGGTTATGAAATAGACAGACACTACTTCATGGACTTAAAAGACTGAACTTTTCAAAACTACTGAATTGTCCACAGAAAGATAGTAGGTTAAAAGACAAAGGGAGATGTTAGGAGGTTTGTACCACAAAATAAATTCAGAAGTATTGAAAATACGCAGTTCTTACCATTAGACTGCACTACAGCATATATAACAAATGTAAAGAAAAGTAGTGACACATTGTAGAAGGGAAATCTACTTCCCTAAAGAGGGAAAAATTAAAATTAAAAAATGCAAAGAGTTTGGGGCGGGTAGCAGGGTACATCAGAGCAGACACCAGTGTTAACTGCAATACAGAACTGGGAACAGAAAAGTGATCCTAAACTGTGAAATACCATGTGCCAGTTTCACTGAAGGAAGCTTAGAGTTTTAACAGAGGTACTAGGGATCACCACCACACCTCAATACCTCCCTGATCAATCTGGGGAGAAAGAAGATGCAATTAAGTCTGTTGTTGATAAGCTTATCTGCCTGGTCACATCAACAACAGATCTCCAAGACATCTACACTGAAAGACAGTGAAACTTGTTGTAAACTAAGAAACATTTGGATTTTTTTCTTCCATTTGGTTTTAACAAAACAGCTGGAGGAGAAATGTGTCAATATTAGTAATAAGCTCTTCTGTTCTTTGCCTAGCCTCATGTAACAGGGCTTTCAAACTCTTATATTTATCACAAAAATGAGCAGCTCTCCAAAAACTTCAGAGGAAGCAAAACAGATGAAAAGCCAAAGAGGGAAAAAAGGGAGCTGAGGCCATTTGGGGACAGATGAATAAAAGCATGACAGTAAATAGGGTCTGAACCAAAACAGCTGATATTCACAGCAATCCAGCTTCTAAAAGCTGGGCTTCAGATGAAAAATGCTTCCACCACCACAGGCTTTGAAATACACCACTCTTGCTCAGAAAATATTTTATTCAGAAGACTAATATATGACACAATCACTTGTGATCAAGACCCAGAATAAGGTTAATAACAGAAGTATTCATAACTTCACCATTTCAAAACTGTCCTATTTGTTTTAATCACAGCAGCATGAACCCTGAAGCAAACTGCAGTTCCTCTTAAAAACTGGAACCAACAAGAAGGTCTTAGCTTCTGAGAAGTGTTTTACTGCTACAAAGCAAGTAATCACACCACTGATTTACCCTTTGAGCACCTGGCCTACTGCACTGTGTTATGACCATACAGTTTTTATGCTAGGAATTTTATCCCAGTATTTTAATACTTCTGGTCACTTTGTGTTAAGGCTGTTCTGATCAGTTTATTTCAAGGTCAATATGGGCATCTAACATAGGTATGTCTTAGAATGGTCATGTCTCTTCATTCCAGACACTTCAGAAAAATCATATGCGGGGAAAGATTTCATTTGCAGCTCCTTTTTGCCCAACAGACCCATTCACTTTTCACTTCACACTTAATTGCCTATTGATTTCAGCTGGCTGCCTAGTCACTATCGCAGCAGACTACGGCTTCCCCTCTGCATGTCTCTCTTACCTTTTAACCTGTCAGAGTTTCCTCTGTTTGATGCTCACTGCTAGCTGCAGCTTCTTCCTTGGTGTCCCTGTAATAACTGGAGGGAAGTGCTCTGACCAGCCAGCAACAGCCCTACGCTGTGGCAGCCCGACTGCAGGAGTGGGTCTGTCCAGAGCCGTGAGCTTGTGGATCCCTGCCTTTCGCAATGCCTCTTAACTGCCTTCTTTTTGTGTTACCCCATACCCTACAGACACAAGGAAAGGGTCTGTTTCATCCTGCCTTCCCCGGTTCTGCCCACCTGCTTTTTCACTGTAATTTTTATTTCAGTTAGCTACTTTATCGTTTACACACTGAATGCTACCAAAAATCACCTTCGTACAGACGAAGGCCTCTCGACAAACCCCTACAACTGAGCTCCCAGCAACGTCCCCGCGGGGGGGACGCGCTGCACCCCCGGCCCTTCCTTCCCTCGGCACCTTGCAGCTGCTGAGACCTTTTCTTTCCCAGAGACAGCCACCGAACCTGCACCCAGCACCCTTTCTACGGCTGGCAGCCCGGTTTCTCCCGCTGGGGCTGCCGAGGGAAAGGCGCCGTTCCCGCGCT
>NW_010142876.1:0-3566 GCF_000699245.1 Pterocles gutturalis | reverse complement strand
GCTGTCAGTACACAAATAGTTTTGAATTTATGAATTTTAAGGCAGAATAGCACTTTGCCATTTATTGACTATTTTTAGATGCCAAGTGAAATGTAAAGTCAGATGTCCCATAGAATCTAATTACTGTGGTCTTTTCTTGAGTAATTGGCAGATTTTTTTAACCTCTTTGATACTTTTATTTTGTAGTTGAAAGCTGTCATTGAAGTCCCCAGGATCTGAGCCTGTCTATAGTGTAAGATGAAAGTGTGCTGTGACAGAAATTCCTGTTCTCTAATACTGTTTCTGGTGTGGTCTCTTTGCAACATAAAAAAAAGATGAGATTTATTTTAAGTTCAGGAGATGCTTGTCTAGGACTTTTAATGTTGGCATCTAAAGGGAGCATACATTGTCAAGGTACTTGAAAGATAAATTTTTTAAGTGAAAGGATTTTTAACATGTACCCAGAAATGTGCCAGTCAGGCTTGCATAGAGACAGAATGATTCTGTGCTGCAGCTTACCTCATTATGTGCTTCAGATGAAAAGCACTTTTTTCAAGTGCTTAGCATTATTAAATTGAGACAAGAGGAAATAATTTAGTGGGAGACACAGTGTTTAAGAACTGAAACACTACAAAAGGTGAAGCGTGCTAAAAAGTCTTTGGCTACTGCATATGTTTCAACTTCAGCAGTTAATTTATTTGAGGATCAAAGATGCTGGTGAGCTATTTGTTCTGCGCTGTATTGTTTTCTGCCCTGCTTGCTTCTCACTAACCCATCTCAAGTCTCTTTCTATTACTCTGTGCGGTGTGTGAGCACCTGGGGTGCTCCATAGACATGCAGGCTTCCGAAGCGTGTGATCCCCCTGTGAGGGGACTCTCAACAAGTGTCCCTCATCGCATATCCAACAGGGGCATGAATCCGTCCAGCCCAGTGGAGTGGCTTTGCGCAGATGAGGAATTCTGCAGCCTTTCTCACCTTCTGCTCCCAGGAATGTCAGATTGTAAGCTTCCTTCAGGAGGAGTTCCTGTGTAATATCATGTAATATCTGTTAATGAGGTGTTAAGGAGGTGGTTAGAAGGTTTGGAGGAACACTTCAGTCATCTTGGCTCCCTGCTAGTGCTGTAAGGGAGGGTGAGTGAGTCAAAACACAATCTGAGGGAAGTGCGTGTTGAATGGTGTGGTGGAGGAGGCAGGAGGGGAGATAAAGCCATGAGCAAGCAAGGGGAAAGGGAGTTCGAAGGATTATTTGCCTTAGGGCTTCTGTAGATTGTTTTATTTCATAAATAATATGTTTTGAACAAAAGCAACAGCAAAACCTCAACCTTGAAGTATGATGTTCAGACTCTGTCCTTGTCAGGCAGATGATGGGGTGTTGAGGCGAGAACATTGGAGTTTAGTGATGCTCCCCCACACTCCCCAGTTTTGAGGATGAAAGTAGTACATGTCATGTGTTGTTTCCTAGATGATCCGAGAGCTCAGAGCTTTCTCAGCCATACAGGGACACTTATGGTTTGCTTTTTTTATAGGGTTGGCAAAGCAGAACTTGCACATTAATATGCAGTCCTACTTACACAGCTGACAGCTTTCTGTGGAATCATAACTTGGCTTGTAGGCACCTAAAAATAAATGAAGGAATTTGCTAAAAGCCCACTGAAGCTAATGGAAGATAGTTAGTTAGTTTAGTGGGAATTGGAACTAGGATCATATCTTCTTAATGAAGATACATAATGCAGATTAGTAGAGGGCAATGTTATTTATTGTTAATTTCGTCTGAGAATTGCATCACTTTTCTGTTATAAGTGGAATTATGGCATTTCATAATTGTCATTATGGCAGCACCAGCAATCATCCTGGAATGCATCCATTTCTTTGTTTTTACATGTACAAATGAAATACAAACATTTTGCTCTCTGTCCTGTGGCAGCAAAGCAGGTGTTTCAAAGGGTGCGTGTGTTGAGGCATGGGAGTTTGCCACCCTAAGTGGGTTATTTTACAAGGACCTAATTAGCAGAGATAGGACTTCTTGCTTTTTGCACCTGATCTGCCCTTTTCTGATTCAGAGCTTCAGGGTATTGAGCTTGTGTCCAGCTGCAATTTCGTTAATTCTAATGTCCTGAGTAACTGCCATAAGGACGAGTCATCTGAGACAGGGATTTTCAAGCCCAACCCTTCATAAAACATTAATTTAGATAAAGTCTAGCACAGGAGTTGATAAAGATTCCGGTACAGATGTTGTGCTTTTGGAGCTGTTTATTAACTGGCTCACTTGATCACTGAATGTGATGTGTGCCATTGTGTGTAGTAACCTCCGCAAAGAAAGCGGTTAGTTGGAGTGTACATATGATGTATGGCTACTGGGGTTTGTGTGTCAGGAGGTGGGAAGCTGGAGCCTGATGCATGTGTTTTAATGTGTTGCTTCTAATGCTTCAACTTGTCATTGCAAGTCAACTTGCAAGTCAAAACAGGCAACGGTTTGGTTTTTTTTGTTTGGTTTTTTTTTTTTTTTTAAACTTCCTTTAATTTTCAGCCTGTTAGCTGCTGTCCTGTGCAACTTCCCCAGATAACTGAAGGGCAGGATGAGAGCTGTGCCCTTGTGTGGGATGTTCATTGTAGGTGGTACTGAGAAAGCGGCTATGAGGAACTCTTATTCTTAAATGTGACCTCTCGCCTGAATAGGATTAGTTTGTAGTACTCTGCTGGCATTATTGAATGAGAGAATAGTAGACTAGGATAACATAAATAAACTAAGAAGGATGATGCAGATACGCAAATGCTAAATTTAGCTTTAAGATGATTATTCCTCGCCTCCTGGCTTTCCTGCTTCTCTGGGAGCAACACCTGTGACATGTATGCGACTTCTAGTTCTTGGAGAAGTATGCTATAGAGAATTGAAGAGGTTTTTTACTTTATTTTTGTGCCTTTAAGTCATGTAATGCCTGATGAAAGTGCACGTCTAGAAAAGAGTGGTTTTAGAGGTTGGCTGTTTCTTGTGGCAGTATTTTGCAGTAGTCCTATTCAGCCTTGGGTCACCTTTTGAACTGTTACTGGTAGAGAGGATGACTTGGACTGTCTGTGACTGCAGTGGTTGTGTTCAATGAGACACAAAGAGCATAACATTTGTTGAGAAATACACCACAGGTGGGAGAAGAATTTCTCCTGAATTATTAATGCATGTGTTGCAACTTTTAAGACCGTAAGTGTTGCATGAGACAATCTAAAAATGAGTGAATAGGCGTTTTTCCCTGTTACTGTGGGAGAATATCAGCTGGCTTGCTAGAAATCTGCAGGTTTGTGCTGTGCATGCTCTTCGTGGATGATCTGATGGGTGAATATCTTTTTTTTTTTTTTCCCATAAATCGTTTTGCGGGCTAGTAAGGCCAGTGTAAGGGATAAAGAGGGATCGTTGCTGCTTTAGCAGATCCGTAGGAGTCTGAACCAGTTTTATCTGCAGTGAGTATTACTCCGTGTACGTGGATCTTGTTTTTGCTGCCTTCCCCAGGCACAGCGGGCAGAGCTGTCGGGTACGGGTTCCATTCCCCAGGGCTAAAATTCGCCGCGCCGGGGGCACGGCGCGAATCTCCGGGCAG
>NW_010142875.1:0-1179 GCF_000699245.1 Pterocles gutturalis | reverse complement strand
CTTCTCCTCAGGGCTGCTCTCCAGCCATTGGAGTCTGACCTGCTTTATTCACCCCCTCCTCACAGAAGTGTTTGGTGGTCTGGGGAAGCAGCACCAACCCCAGCTGCTATGGCTGAGCCACGCCGAGCCACCCCCGAGGAATGGCACCACCAGGACACATCACTGTTTCCCACAAACTTTCTAAGCAGGAGTGTGGCTTCTTCCAAGCCTGTAACCAAAAGGCCAAGGACAGCACAGCGGGGGAGCTCCTCTGCCCTGGAGAGCCAGGAGAGCAGAAGCAGAGCCCCTCGGCTCTACGTCAGGAAGCAGACTGAAGCCACTCTTCAGTAAAACAGCATCTCTGAAGGGACACGCAGATCCTGCATTAACCTCTTCTCCTGTTTAGAGGTTTCCAAATGTGCTAAAACAGTTGGATTCCATTTGAAAAATCTCCCCACTTGGTCCTCTTTGGCAGCTCTCTGCCCCACCGGAGGACACTCAGTCGTGTCCTGCCACCAGCCACGAAGCGGAGAGCTGTGTGTGTACAGGTCACAGGACCTTCACTGCATGTATCTCCTTGGAAACAGCATCTTCACCGCACGTGTTATCCTGCGGGGAATTCTCTCCTGCCAGGACCCTGCAGCTCAGGAGGCACCAACCATTCAAGTGCAATTTCTGCAGCCCTGTCCCAGCCCTGAGCCCTCCTTGAGCCACATTTGTGCAGCGGGATACACATCCACAAGGAAAAGGGAAAGACAGAACCCTGAAAGCCTGCAGCTGGGTACAGCTGGACCCTGCCTGGCCTTTGAGGAAGGCTGGTCCTTGGGAAAGAGGTCTATCAGGGTCTTCAGAGGCTGCATTTGGACCAGCATCCATAGGGAGACCACTCCCATCTTAGGTAATGACAGACAGGTCTTGTATTCACCCTGAGGGAACACAGTATGTCCAGTGCTTCTACAAATATAAGGACATTCAGACCATCCATCCAGGCCACCAAGTCATTAAAAACCCCAATTCAAAGGGGAGCATATTTGGAGAGGGAATTCTTGCCTGCAGGGCCTGGTGTGGGCAGTTGTCCGGGCACAGGCACCGGGCTGAGCTCCGCCTGGAACAGGAGACTCTCCGGGTCTAACACATGTGCATCAGATTGAAATATGGATGTAGTATAGTGTCCTGGTTCGGCTGGGACAGAGTTCCCTC
>NW_010142874.1:0-7116 GCF_000699245.1 Pterocles gutturalis | reverse complement strand
CCGGGCCAGCGTGCCCGAAGGGTGTCACAGCGCCCCTCCAGCGACCAGTGCTGGACCCTACTCGGACCTTCACGGGGCCGGTACCCCTTCTGTGGGGCGCTGAGGGGAGAGGGACAGGGGGCTGCACATGCATGATCCAGGACAGCAAAACGGGGTGGGGGCCGCACAGGGGAACTAGGACGCCGGCGACAGTGTCCCCAGGGCACCCACACGGGTACAGCACACGCCAGAGGGGGAAGTCCTGCTAGTCTAGTTCCAGCACTAACCGCTAACACGGTGCGAAGGGACTCAAGCTGCCACAGCTTGCCTCGGTGTAAGTAAACATTCTTTCATTCATTTCTTGCAGTCACTTGGCAGCCAGCTGCACAGGCCACCTTTCATTTCTGAAGCCCTGTTACAGGCACATGAGCACATGACTAAGGAGACAAGAACTCGTTGTAGATGTACACTTACGCATGCCACATCACCCCAAGCACTGACCCCCTCCCTTTTCCACACCTTTAACTATCAGATCCACTCAGACTACAAAGGCAGCAATCTTTATTTTCCGAGACATTTGTGTGCTCACAGTTGAAATATCCCCCAAACATAAAAGGTTTTAAAAAGTTTGAGTTCCAAATGTAAGTTCCTGATAAAGCAGAAAAAAAGAGAGCAAATGACAAGTCACAAGAAAGATGATGTTCAAATCCCCAGGCAGAAAATACTCTCTTCCCACCTTCCTTTGGCCTCTAACCTTTAATTCCTTGTAATAACTGTGGTCTCCCGGGCCCCTCAGCACCGCAGCCTAGAATCCAGGCACCAGGGTGATTGGGCAAGCCAGAGGGGAAGTCCTGAAAAATGCTCATTGGAGCAAGCTGCAGCTCACTTACATGGGGTGACTCAAGTCTCATCCAACCCTCAATTAGGTGACAGTGCTTTGCACACAAAGGTAGCTTCCCATAACAGGGCTCTTCCCATTGTCACCCTTTGGGGAGGGAATGGCAACAAGGAAATCAGGCCCTGCATAACCTCTCTCGGTGGCTGGCAGTTTCATGAGATGGGGTGAGCAGTTCTCACAGCCCACTACCACATTTCCCAAACGTGCACTACCGCTGTTCAATTTGTACTGGCTCTGGACTCAGCAGACTGCTCCACAAACTAAAATTAACTTAACCTACCTAACAGGGGGGAAAAAAAGTAGTCGGGGGAACCATTTTCTACTAGATGTGAGTTGCACCAGAAATAAGGAGGCAGTCACACAGCTGGACGGAAAGCAAGCCCTCCTCTCAACAGCAGTAAGCCATTATATTGCCTCAGTTGCTCATGAAATCTTAGTTTAGGCTGCCATTTACTGAACCTGTTTGAGGCTCCCCATTACTTATAGCTCACACTTCAAACCTTACAGCACCAGGCTTTATTTGCCTTAGTGCTATGGGGAAACTGATATTTTACTTCTTGAGAGATTTAACAGGTGGAGAACAGCTCAAAGAACAAGTGGTCCAACCCAGGAAAGAAATTTAAGGCATCAAATGATACATTCACCTCAACTCCTAACAAGCTGCATGGCACATTGCTGGGAGTAAGCGTAAGCTGGCACATTTTATGTTCAGAGAGAACAAGGAGTAATGCCACACTGCAGTCAAGAGCCTCTGAACAAAAACACAGCAAAAGTAGAGCTGGGTAGAAAAGAGGGCTTTATCTCCTCTGCCTCCTTATACCCATTTGCACTGAGCCAAACATCACAACCTCCATGCAGTCAGGAGTTTCTGCGCATCCCCACTCCTCACCTATGTTCCCAATGAAAGCATTATCGCCACAGCAGTACTACAGACCTTGGTCTTTCTGACAATAGCCCCAACTTGCAACTGCAAGCAATACAGTTACTCAACTACTAAGGTGTATTTAGACTTTGCTTCTCTAAGTACTCTGGTCAGCGGCCGCAACAGGACCGGAAGGAAGAGGAAAGTAGGAATTTATTGCAAGGTGAAATCATAAAAGGAACAGAAAAGAGGAAACCTGTCACACTGCAACTGAGAACTGGAGGTTAAGTTACAGGAAAATTATTTCTCTTTCTTCTACTAGATAGGCAGGAAACCAAAATTTAACATCACTGACAGCCTTTTAAAATAAGACTGTAGAAAATTTAAGTCTTGGAGGTCACCCCAGTGGTGCAATAACACCAGCTCAAGGATGGTTCCAAACTAGAGGCCTAAACCAGAATTAGAAATATAAGGGGGGAACATCCAATCATTCTCCCCTATCCCCATGCTGGAGCTGCCTGCCCCACAATGGGTTAGGGGAGGTACCACTCCAGGCGGGCTTGGTGTCCATGATGTCCACATGCCCATCCAAGCCACTCTGGTGAGCAGATGGTTTATGAAGGAAACATTCTCAGTCACTTTCAAACTTGACAGAATTGACTTGGGTTGATATAGTGCCCCCACGGTAGCTGCCTCGTTTTTTCTTAGTCTTCTCATGGCGGAAAGATTTGCCTTTAGTGAATTTCAGGATATTGTTAGCCTTTTCACCCCAGTCACCAGCTGCTCCTTTCTGTAAGGGATGAAGTGAGAGAGGACAAAGAAATTCAGGTCAGTACCCAAGAGAGTAAAGGCAATGCTTTGCACTTCATCCTACCCCGCAGACACCAGTACACTGACACGGAGCTGACACCACTGCCCCACACCCTCCTGCTGGTGCTCACACGCTTCCCAACGGCGCCTCCTGGTGGGAAAAGTTCCCACCAAAAAGTCTGCCCACGAGCACGTCTGCCGACATGTATGTACAGCAGCCAGGTGTCACCACTCTGGGCACTACCCAGCCCTACCTTTGCTTCAAATGAGTTATCAGCAACACGAGCGTCCAGCTCAATCTCTTCTTCCCTTACTCGGCGGAATGGAGAGCCTGGCTGTTAAACAGAAAGAAAATGAGTCATACAGTAAGCGCATACATGCGCATGATATTCCCTTAGTGACAACCTTCTTCCCTCCTTGCCCTGCAAATATGGAGCCCTGTTCACATCACCTCAATCTTTAAGCATTTCTCAGATTCATAATTCTTTCCCTTCAGATCAGGCAGCTCAGGGATACTCCTGCGCAAGCACATCCAATTAACCTTTGCCAGAATATTATGCACATATGTGCATTCCCTAGGGTTCTCCAGAGAAGGTTCAAGTGCTTGAGGAAGCAGCAAAAATATAAACAATCCTGTGTCCAACCTCCCCCAAAAACTCAAAACAAGTCTTCTTGTTCAGGAGGCAGAGACGCCTCACCCACCAGTCACCACAGTCCACCCTCACTCACCTGTTTCACCTTGGGAACTGTGTGTGGTGTTTTGGCTTTGACCTTTGCCTTTTTACTCTGCGGTGTCTCTGTCTCCTGAACATCTTCCCTCTTCTGTTTCTTCCCGATAGTGCCTGTTAGATGCACAGCAGTAAAACTTCAAAGGGAGTAACTGCAGTGTTAGGAAAAGTAATGGCATCTCTCTCTTAGAATGCAAACCCAGTGTTGACACAGATGTGAGACTAAGTCCCTGCATTACCTCATCCAGAAAACAGACTGCAATAACAGACACTAATAGCCATTCTGGGTCAGCAAGGATCTTACCATCCAATCCTAATGGATAATTTTGTGGAATAGGCTACCTCTATATTAATGATTTAGTGCACCTGAGAAAGTTCTGTTGGTTAAAATTTGCCAGTGCTTAGAGTTGCTCAGTATGCACTCGCACCTACCACCACTGCATTCAAAGCTGTTTCCCTCCTGGAGGGATAAAGATTGGGATTGTACACTGGGTCATTACCTATTATGTCCCACTCAACACAGACAAGGTCCTCCAGCAGACTGCCTTGCTGTCATTAACAACGTTGCGTGTGCACAGATGGCAACTGGCAACTGTACAAAAATGTGCTTCGTGCTACCACAAATTCCATTGCCAGCAGATATGCAATACAGACAAAAAGGATCACACCAAATAAAAAACTAGCTCTTCCCTCTCTGTACTGCACCAGATGGCATAACCTAATAGTACAGAGATTAGACTGAATATTGTTTAGGAAAGGCTCCCACTCACGCTTAGCTCAGTAACACTGCCCGATAGACCCACTTCCCAGACTGCAGCTAATACCTCCATTGACTTTTCCAGTCTCCTCTTCAGAGCTGCCTTCACTGCTGCTACTGCTGCCAGCAGCTGGCTTAGACTTCACGTTGTTTGCTGCTGGTTTGGATGCTTTTGCTTTCTCTGTGGAGGCAGTGGTCTTAGAACCGTTCTGTGCCCCTCTCCCTGCCTTTTTAGGCTTCTCATCCTCTTCGCTGGAACTATCGGATGAGCTGCTGCTACTGCTAGAAGCAGCCACCTTCTTCCCCACAGTTGCTTTTGCTGCCCCTGTAGATTTACCGGCTGGTTTCACTGCTGGCTTCTTTTCTTCTTCACTGCTTGAGCTATCAGAGTCAGAAGTGCTTTCTTTGGGAGCTGGGGTAGAAGGTTTGGACGATGGCTTACACACTTTGCCAGCTAATTTAGCTGGAGTGACCTTCTTCTTCTCATCCTCAGAGCTGCTGGAGCTGCTATCTGAATCAGAGCTACTTTGTGCTTTCTTTGTGGCAGCTTGTGACTTCTTTGTTGCGGGGGTTGCTGCTTTAGTTGTGGGCTTCACAGGGGCCTTCTTGTCAGAGCTATCAGAATCTAGAACGGAAAGGAAAAGAATAATCAAGGCTAAGCCCCATTCCTTCAACATGAAGCTAACAAGCAGATTCAATGTTGATACACAATGCACTTCATCAGCTGCTTCACACAACACTGCAATGGGTATTGATGTCCAACTGCACCCTCGTACCCGCCCTAGAAACAAAGAGGTCCAGGCAAACACAACATGCATGTGGAAATTCTCGTTTTCTCCTATCCCAATACCTGAGCTGTCTGAGGAGGAAGTGGAGTCTTTCTTTGCTTGTCCAGGCTTGACAGCTGCTTTTGCTGGTTTGGAAGCATTCTTCATCACAGGTTGTTTAGCTGGGAGCTTACTCCCTACCTTCTTATCATCTTCAGAGCTAGAATCTAAACCAAAAAAAGCATGTTAATAAGCTTCTTGTGCAAATTACTTTAATAACAACATCTATATAACTCATGGGGAAGTGAAAAGCAAAATGGGTTGTGGCCCAAGGCTGAGCCACTAGATAAGCAGCACTTGATGAACACTTGAGAATAGTCAGGGGACAGCATTCATCTTTCCACAGATCTTTGTTGGGAGTAAGTGGAAACAAGCAGTTTAAGTTTTTCCCTAACACATGCACAAGGAAGCAGATATCTGGAGAATAATGTAGAAGTATGGAATAAGGGACTGGAGAAAGAGAATACAGGTATCACCAAGAACAAACTCAGGGAGAAGAACCTTGAGAAATGAAGTTATGTGGTAAAGATCAAAGAACAGGCAAGAAGTTAGGATATAAAAGTTAACAAAGCAGGGAAACTGAAGTGGCAGCAGGACAGTATCTCATTTTAGCTTTCTTCTTCCTGTACCAGATGTGTTCAGCAGCAGTCTGAGGACGGACTGGAGACTCCTGTGTACAAATACACCTTTATATTTGTGCTGGCTTTGTCTGGGATAGAGTTAATTTTCTTCACAGTAGCTAATATGGGCTGTTTTGGATTTGTGCTGGAAACAGTACCCAGATATTTTTGTTACTGCTGAGCAGTGCCTACACAGAGTCAAGGCCTCTTCTGCTTCTCACAGCACCCCACCAGCAAGTAGGCTGGGGGTGCAAGCTGGGAGGGGACACAGCTGGGACAGCTGACCCCAACTGATCCAAGGGGGATATTCCACACCATATGATGTCATGCTCAGCATATAAAGCTGGGGAAGAAGAAGGAAGAGGGGGGATATTTGTAGTGATGGCATTTTGTCTTTCCAAGTAGCCATTACATGTGATGGAACCCTGCTTTCCTGGGGATGGATGAACACCCTCCTGCCAACGGGAAGTAGTGAATGAATTCCTTGTTTTGCTTTGCTTGCATGCATGGCTTTTACTTTCCCTATTAAACTGTCTTTATCTCAACCCATGAGTTTTCTTGCTTTTACCCTTCTGATACTCTCTCCCATCTCACCAAAAGGAGTGAGTGGCTGTCTGGTGCTTGTAGTTGGCAGCTGGGGTTAAACCATGACAGTACTGTCTGTCACTGCAATCTGGAATGCTAAGCCTGATCTATTCCAACATTTCTGAACACTTCAGTAACAGTAACCAAAACCTCATCCATTCGTGAGAAACTAGGCAACAAAACGAGAAGACACTGAACTCCTGACACTTGTTGAAGGGTCACACAGGCTAGTGCTAGCTGTCTGCAGACAGACAAGCAGCTGCCACCCATAGTCCCTGCTGTGGACCAGAGATATTGAGATATATAACAGGAGCACCTTGAACATGGGACAGGAAATGTAGCACACAGGGAAGTTATGTGGGAAATACAGCATTGCAAGCCTTAAACCTGATCAATAGAAGATTCAAATCACACTGCCCCCTATTTCTAGGGTCACATTAGGAGAAGGCATTTTTTGAGTCTATTTTTAACTTGCTATGGTGATAATTTTTCTATTTTGGAAATTTCTCCCAAAGCCCATAACAGGGTAACTGAAACAAAAATCTTAAGACATACATCCTCAAAAAGTGTAACCGTTAACCTTCCTGGAAAAACCTGATACACGATGCCCCACTCATTCCATCAGGCAACATGCAGACCTTTCTGCACTTGCCAATGGTCTCACTGGTGTCTCACAGTCAGGCTCCACTCTGCATAGAAGGCTGCTGTTTTTCAATTTCACAGCTTGTTAGCTATAGAGACTGCGAAGCTTTCAAGATTATAGGCTAAGGATCCTGACAGATACACCACTATATAGCGACTTGGCCAGTAAGAACATTAACAAAAAATCAAAACTTTATTTCTTGAATTACCTGAGTCACTGTCAGAACTGGATTCAGTCTTCTTGGTAGTCACAACTTTTGTTTTGGGGACAGGAACTGTTTTAACTACTACTGCTTTGCCTGCAAAAGCAAGTATAAAATTAACAGGCCCCATCCACAGCAAACCTTTGGCCCCAGATCCAAACCCTTCCAGATGTGAAGAGCTCCTGTCCTGGGTCCAGCTGGGATA
>NW_010142873.1:0-13754 GCF_000699245.1 Pterocles gutturalis | reverse complement strand
CTTTACCATTTAACCCTTTTATTCTCTCATTCTATTCATTGGGTGGGGGCGGGCACTGTGTGAGCGGGCATGTGTGGCTTGGCCCCGAGCCAAGGGCTAACCCACCACAAAGGGCTTACACAAGCCTCTCTGTCCTCTCCCCAGTGCTCTGCCCCTCTCCTGAAGGAACTGAAACACAGAGCAGAAGCAGCTGGCACTAAAATGTATAGAAATCATGTGCTTTGCCTTCTGCATGGGGACCCACCTCTTTTCCCCTCCCCCATGGTTCAGCAAGACCTGCGAAGGACAACAGCTCTGGTGGTGCCTGTTCCACACAGTGGGAAGCTCCCTCTGCCTCCATCTCTCGGGTCACTTTTGCACCAGTGACAAGCCCCATGAGCTCTCCTCCAGACCCAACTGTCAAATGATTACAAAGGGATGTAGGTACGATACTTACGCCCATTTATACCATTTAAAGATCTACCCCGTGGCTCACATTTGCTCAGTAATTTTACAGAGGTGATATGAAATATGGGTCGATATTTAACGTTCCTTAATATTAAAAGACTGATTGTAGCAGGGGGAAATTAATAGTGCAGAACATGCAAGTGTCATCCAAGAGAAGCAAGCGCCTATTCCAGAAGAGCTGAGATGCTGCTGCACAGGAAGAACCAGCATTTATCTGAGTGTCCTCAATAATTGAAGAGTTCACTGTCTTTGTCAGACAACCCTAAAATAAGCTTCATCATCGGTGTCGCAGTGGGGCCTGCAGGACCCATCTCCCAGGCCAGGACCCCAGGGGACCAAGTGAGCACAAGGAGCTTTCCCCGGTGAGCTGAGGAACAAAATACAGAGTGTGAAGCAATACGTGGGTACAGGTATGGATGTGTAAGGAAATAAGGGGAGGATTTAGGTCAAACATGGGAATAGTGCTGGCCACTGTCAAAAGAAGCTGAAGAATAATCTTTAATAAATGCTGCTGTGGAAGACAGAGTTTCGAGGTGGGATAAGAAGGAAGAAAACAAAGTTTTACTGGGTATCTTGGAGAAACAACCTCCTATATGAGAGTCAAAGTCCAACAGTCAGTGGTCAAAGGCCCCCCAACAGCCTTTCTGGTTAATTCAAGTGAGATAACGGGAGTGAAGCGGCTCTCACCCCTCCCAGCTGCCAGGGACTGCCATGGCTGGAAGCAGCTTCAGGAGAGCGGGCAGGGAGGAATGAGGGGAAGATGAGCAGTTTGTGTCTGATGGGAGGGAGAAGGTGAAAGGCAGCGGAGAGATCGTCAGAGAGGAGGAAATGCAGCCATCAGTTTGGAGGGGTGACCTTTGCAGTGCCAAGTGAAGTGAGGTACAATGAGATTTGACAACTTTCATTGCTCTCCGAGAAGGATGATGCGGGGAGCTGAGACAGAAGATAGCAGCAACCTGGATGGAAAAAATTTATTTGTACCTAGACTTAAAAAAAACCCACAACCAACCAACCAACAAAACCAAAACCAGCATCAGCCTCTCAATACGCTCTGGATGCACTTGACAAAAACACCAAACTGAAAAAAATGTCTGAAGATAACCCAAGCACAGATCATAATTTAGTCTAAACCAGTATCAACGATTCAGGTAACTCCAAAGCTCTACATTCACTGCGACAAAACACCATTATTAGCAAAGAAAATTAAAGTCATTTGTGCCAAGGTCAGTGAGATCAGACCACGTGAAGAAATTGAGTTCTGCTACCTCATTTTAATACCATGTATTTTCATAAATGAATAAATCATCACGCCACAACCCACTGTTTTTTATAATGGGGACGAACACCCTCTGTACTACCCTACATCAGTTCAGTCCTCCCCCTCCACGTCTTCCTTACCAGCAGCAACTTTTCTCTAAACTGAGCGAAAGCAGATGTAAAAATACCACTACCAAAAAGAAAAAAAAAAGATAATCCCAACTCTTGCAGTTGTTTGCAGTGCTGGAGTCCCCCTGACAATGTGTCACAATGAATCACTCCCCAAAGGGAAGCTGTTCTGGGATGCTGACGGTTACAGTGTTGTGAAGTCCTGTTTGCAACCGATTTGAAAATAACATTTCACCAAAGATCCAAAAAATGCCCCAGGATAACCTTTAGCCCAAATTATCAGCTGAGGTCCCAATGGCTTTTACACATTTTTTCCCTTGCATGACCCTTCTGCTTCTGGCTTCAGATTTACAGAGAGGAGAAATTAATAAACTCCATCCCCATGGCCATTTTATTCATTAATGGGCAAAATTCTCTCAGTTCCTTCACTGCTTTTCCCATGGCTACCAGACACTGTTCAGATGCCCTTCTGATTGTCTTATCCATGTACAGCTAAATTTCATTTAATTCAACTACGAGTGAAAGCCACAGGAAGCCAGTATGACGACTCCACCAGATAATCTTCTACTTATCTGCCCCCATTTCATCCATAAGGTACTTTTCTCATTTTACTTCAAGATTCCTGACTGCCTCACAGTCTGATTTGCTTATTTTAAGACAAAAGTGGTAAATTGTCCTCTTAGTCATGTCAAAGATTTGTGGATGTAAGTAGAGATAAATGAAGATTTGAAATACCGTATTTCTTAAACAGTCAAACATTTGCTTTCTATACTGTTAAATTAGAAAAAAGTAAATGGTTAATTTTCAGCACTAGGAGAGACATTAGTCTTGCTGAGTGCTTCTAACAACTATGCATTAAAAAAAATCACTGTGCACTGCACAAAATATCAATAACTAAAATAAAATAAAACCATATAATTATATGGCATTTTAATGGGATTTTATAATTACATTGCATTTTAATGGGATTTGGACAATTAACTCCCTTCAGCTCTTTGCAAATCTCTGCCTTAGGCAATAACCTTGTGCCAACGTCCACTCCAAACCAACGTGTAAAACAAACTCCAGGGTGACTTATGTCTCTGCTGAAGTATAGTCACCTCCGTAATGAAAGCCAGCCAATGCTGACCTGTTCAGTGGCTGGACACGCAGCAGGAGTGCTCTGTTTAGCCCTAAGCCAACAGGAGATTTCACCACACAAGATGTAATGCCGAGAGCCTGGGACAAATAGCCCCATCCCATCCGTTTTCTTCTGCTCCGCAGCCCAGTGAGGTTGACTGAGAGGGAAGAGCATCATTTAATCACTCACTAACGCCACGTCTTAAATCAATATGGAGGGGATGTTGCCTTGGGAATCTCCCCGTTGAATACTAACCTGTGCCAACCTGTTTCTTTTTTTAAGAGCTAGCAAGGCAGGACAAGTTCACAGACAATCTTATGGGTCAGAAAATCTAAATTCTCCCTGGGAACTACATTTCTAAATAAAACCCACCCTTCCAGTGCAGTGCTATTTATAAGGGCTGCGAGTTTATGCTGCTCATTCCCTATGTAGTTTAGCCTTTCTCTAATATTCATTATCTCACTCCTGACTTCTTGCTGTCTGCACATCCATTGTCACCTCTCATTTAGGAGTGACTCATTCTTAAAAGGATTTAGTCAGCTGTGAACAGCCAAGCTGAAAGTACTGCGGATGGCATAGCTGGGGAAAGAGAAACTCTAGAAATGTCTGGACAGATCTACTTAGATAACCTCCACTGCAGTCAGAGCAACCAGGCAGTCCAAATAACCCACCTGGAATCTTTGGGAATTTTCCTCAAAGAATTTAGGGTCAAATTATTGTTGCTGTTATGTAGACTTTAGATTGGGTAAAGGTGCAGAAGCCTTCTCCACTCCATCACGGCCCATCACGCCCCTCCAAAGCAGCAGCTATTTATCTCCCTTTCTCTTAAGCGCAAGAAGCAAATGAGAACACTTTGCCATCTGTCCAGCACTAGTGTCCAAGAGCAGAAATTTGACCCACTATCCTATTCTTCTACATGCCACAAAAAACCTTCCCTGAGGTTCACCATCTTTTAGCCCTTTTTGGAGCTGTTGGGGCTTGTTCCTGGCTGGGCGGGGGTGCCTTCTAGTGGGACTCATCTGAAAACACGGCTCTGTTAGATCTCCCCTCCTCAGGTTATGGCCACCTTCTCCCCGATGAACTGGCTGGGTAGGTGGCTCACAGGTCCGCAGGGGAACAGGGTGGGTGGGTCACAGGTCCACCCAGGAAGCTGCTTAGGGCACAGCCTCTGCGTCCAAGGACGTCCTCCCCCATCAGCTCACTCGGGAAAGGAATAGTAAGCCCTACATTAAATGAGAATTTACTTTAAGGTTTAAGAGCGTGGCTGAAGATCACAGAGGTGTCCAAACGCTGTGCCAGCAAAATGCATCCAGCTTCCTCATCAAACGAGTCTAATAAACTGGGAAAACCCTGTCAGTCTGAATACACTGTAAGCTAGCGAGGCGCGTGTTTAGCCCCTGACAAGGCTGCAGTCACACGCAGCACACCCAAAGGTGATGACAAGTTACCACACCACCTCACCTCTCTGTGGCATAAGAAGTGCCCCTGCTTTGTCTGCTCCTGCTTTTTGGGTTTTGTTCAGAAGGACAGAACAACTCCACCTCTTCCCTCACGGCACACACCCCGTGCGCACGGGCTGGCTGCGCGCCCAGTTCCGCGGGGGAACAGCCTTCTGCAGCATCTCCACCACCAGATCTCCTCTCCGCGGGACTGTCCTGCCCGTTCCTGGGACTGAAAACTCAACTCCACCTTTCAAATTCCAGGCTGCAAAACAAAGCCATCCCACAACAAAACACAGCCAAAGATAAGGGATGGGAAAGAGCAAATGTTCACCCTGTTCTTCCACCCTTCCTACCAGCAAAGGACAAAAGCCAGAACTGGTTTTGATCGGGGCCCTGTTGTAGCCGAAAGCGATACATTTGAGGGATGGAAAAGGCAGGCAGATAAAAGGTTCTAATTTTGCTATATCCTGCTTACAAACGCACCACTCAGTAAATCACCGCAAGCCAAAGTGGGCGCCAGCAGAACTGGTATCACGAGAGCAGCGCTGAATCCAGGCCCTGGTTTCGGTATCGACACCAGAACAAACCACTGCACACATCTGTCCACCCCAGTACCGCCGCTTGGACTGTGCTGATGTTTCTTTCACCTTCCCCTTGTCTCCTGGCAAATTATATTCCTCACCAAAAAACAAACAAAAAAAAAAGTTGCTGAAACTAGATTGTAAGAGCGTCAGGGAGCAAGTGTTGCATCTGCAAAGACGAGCGTTTCCTGTGGAACTAATTCCAAAGCAATTTTCATCCAATTAACAAAGTGAAACAAACTGTTGCTAGGCCTCAGGAACTTGCTTAGCCAATCTGTCTGGACGTGGCTTACGCAGCTTTCATCACAAGATGCTGGCAATGTAAGTTTTCTTTCCTGAAGTCGGTAGGATCAAACAAGAAAGTGCCTCTCGCAGATCAAAACCGCACGTGACGGCAACCGTTACCATCCCGATTACACAGCAGCAAAACAACTGGACAGAAACAGTCGTCAACCAGATCATGAAACTAAACCTGCTTCAGAAAAACAAAGCGGGTTTTGTTGGATGCAATACAGTTCAGATTTCAAATCCTTAAGGATTTACCACAAGGTATAGCTCCACCACATTTCCAAAACATAATAAAATCAAAGAAAATCATTCTACCTACAGAAACAGGAAAAATAACCAAACGAAGGAGAATGGAGAACTCATTTCTTACATCAGAGTTCCTCAAGAGCTGGTCAGCTTGCTGGCTTGCTCCAGTATGTGTCCAGCAAACCTTGTGGATAAGAGATGGGACAGAATTTAGATCAAGGTATTTCTTCTTCTCCTCATTTAGGATAAATTTACCTTTCACAATGTAAGTGTGATAATTGAAAAATACTAGGCAGGGAGCTCAACAAGGAGTCTGCATTCCCGCTAGCACTTCTCCTGCTGTTATTTGCAAAGGCCTAGGAGAGTCCCAAAAGAGATGATAAATCTCTGCTTGCTGACCTATGGTATTATAAGGAAATCCCTGACAGTCTGGGGTATAGTTAATATAAAGAAATAAAGTAAGACTTTGTAGAAGGAGTGCTTTTAGACTCCAAATGTTGGTTGTCTCACCACAGCACTACGAAACAGAAATTAATTTGCACTGATCTTTTGCAAAGCTGAACATTTAAACCATCTCTTTGGCATCAAACAATCCAGTTGCATAGAATCGGTTAGGTTGGGAGAGACCTTTAAGATCATCAAGTCCAACCATTAACCTAACACTGCCAAGTCCACCATTAAACCATGTCCCCCAGTGCCACATCTATACATCTTTTAAACATCTCCAGCAACAGTGACTCAACCACTTCCCTGGGCAGCCTGTTCCAATGCCTGACAGCTATTTTGGTGAAGAAATTTTTCCTAATATCCAATCTAAACCTCCCCTGGTGCAACTTGAGGCCATTTCCTCTTGTCTTATCACTGGTTACTTGGGAGAAGAGACCACCTTGAACCCTTCCCACACCTCCTTGCACCAGTGAACAAAGAGCCCTGAGCACCAGGGACTTTTCCTCTTCTAGAAACACTTCACCCAACTTTTATACCCCCCCACCCCATAATGATTCAGAAAAAGTTTGAAAAATATTCCTTGTGATGAGCAATCCAGTCAAATTAGATTCACATTTTTTCTCCTTTAGCTCAGCTATGCCTGCAATCCCCTCTTTAGCTCTGGTTAACCACCGTTTGTCAGTCAGGTCCAGCACACAGATTAAATCCAAATGGCACGTTCCCCTGTGGCGTCACCGGCCTGGATGCTCTGCTTCCCCTCGGCAGTGCCAGACGCAGGAGGAGCCAACGCAAAAGCACGCAGCAAGCTGCTCTACCAGGAGACAGAAACACCCAAGGTGCTTCTCATTAGGGCTCACTGAAACTCACACTCTGTTCACATCTTCCAGCTTTCCTCCCCGAAAGCATCCTGAATACAAAATGTATGAAAAGCACGTGGCGAGACAGGAGGGAGGGGAGTGGAAGCTGAAATTTCTATAATGAAAACATTTCAAAGCTGCTTCTCTTTTCTGTGTCTAAATGCAAAAATAGGAGTAAGGAGATTGATTTTCTTCTTTATTGTCTTCCCTTTTTATTTTCTACCCTTCCAAGTTTCTCCAATGTTGGTAAAGTTACAGAGTGGCAAAATTCCACTGTTGCCTTTTTCTCCTTCGTTTTGCTTGGGAAATTTTAAGAGGTGTTGTTTTGTTTTTTGTTTTGTTTTTGTTTTCCCCCAAAGAGTGGGGAAAGGAAAACATAAAAGAAAATGTCCCTAAAAAACCCCTAAGTTTTATTCGTGCAACTGCATCAGGCGTTTAAAAATGCTGGGGCGGTAGAAAGGAGTATTCAAGAAAACCCAAAGTAAGAAAAAAAAAAAAAAATCAAACACAAAAGGAATGACTTGTTTCTGAAATAAAACTAGAGGTTTGACTCCTTTCCACCTCCCTATCAAAGAGTGGGAAAACATTTTATTTCAGTTATGCATAATTTTCTACCAAAACCCTTTGGGGGGTAATAAAAAACAATTTTAAATCTGCTTTTTTTAAGCACAGCAGTTTGACACGCACCATGAAAGGTGCCTGGTGTACCTCTGTCCTTCTCTGTATATACAGAACCAACCAGTGAGATCACCCACATACACTGAAAATGTTGCAAGTGCATTAACAGTCTTCCCCCGAGTCCCTGAATTACAGTTAAACAACCACTAAGTTCTGCTCTGGGCAGCTGGGCATACACGTTACACCAGACTTTGTAACCAAGTCATGATTTCAAACAATCCAGGGAGTCATTACGGAAGCCAAAAAGCAGCTTGAACTTTTAGATCAAAAAGTCTTGATCTACACAGGAACAATTTTATTACAAACATACTCACTTTCCTAAAGGGAGACCACACATGCCCTAACAGTTCACCTTTAGTTAGGAAATTCCCTTTCACCAGCACTCCGAACGCACGTGCTGCCTGCTTTCATCAAAGGAAAATTTAACAGGCAGGGAAGGAGGGGGAGAGGTGTTGGTACAGCAGCTGGGGCATGTCCCAGGTACATCTAAGCCAAGCAGCCTCACGTGGGAAACCTCCCTCCAGCACCCACAGAGGAGAAGGCATGAAATCAAAAGCTTTGCCAAGTGAAGCATCCAACGGGGATGGATGGAAACACAAACCAAAAGCAAGGTTTCCAATGAGCGTTTGTAACGTAGCAAGCCCAACGCAACCCTCCTTCCCTCGCTGCTCACCCCGGTCACACATCTTGCTTTCCTGGAAGGGGAGTGGAGGGTGAGGACACCCCTGCTTTTTTCCTGCCTCTGCTACAGGACAACAGCCCCCAGAAAGGCAGCAGAGGGCCAAGCAGAAAGAAATAAGCTTTAGTTTGCTCCAGCACCACCGGCCAGCCTCTCCTGGAGCTTCACATCCCACCCTGGGCTGATCCAAAGCACCAAGTGCCTCAGCCAGACTCGCTCTGGCTCTGGGAGCAGGCTCCGGCTTCCATCCTCAAGGAGCCGTGAACCAAAGGTCTTATCTGCGTGCTTTCTACACAGGCAAACTCAGATCCAAGGCCCTGGACAAAGGGAAACGAAAATCAAATGGGAAGAAAACACAGAAAGATGGGAAGAAGGAAACCATGGGATGCATGACTGACATTTTACAGTCTCCACTCCAGTCTGCTGTCCTTAAAAGCCCTAAGTATTGCACCAAAACATTTATGGGACCATTCCAAAGCTACCAAGAGCAGTGGGAACCATCTCACTGGGTTTGCTGGGTGCAGGTCCACAGGGCAGCACACATACGGGTTTCCCTCAGGGTGTGGGCAGGATTGCTGTCCGATCTCAGAGCAGCTGAGTCTTGTGAACTTCACCAATTTCCCTTCTTGGAGGGCTGGGGGCAGAATTCCCGACCAAAAGCCACATTATAAGGTTCTCCTGGGAATGGCAGATCTTTCCCTGTCTCAGTGGATGCCCGGGAGCGTGGACTATCCTGATAACAAAGATGTGTCTTTCTGCCGGAGACATCACAGGCATTTCCCAAAAGTTCCTGTGTGACTCAGAAAAGTTACCTTTCAAAGTAATGTCTTTTTAATTTACTTAAGGACACTTTGTGGTGCCATTAAACTATCTCTCCAGAAGACACGCTATTACACAGCTTGGAAACTGAATTAATTAAACAACACGTACAATTTATTTTCAGCAGCTAATGCAGCGCAGAGGAAGATGATCTGCCATGCCCTTGCTTACTTCAGAGCCACTTCCAAGAAGCTGTGAAGTTTCTGGGCAGACAAACAGCCCCTTCCTTCCCCCCTACTACACTTTTTCTGATCACACAGAATGAGTCTGTGCAAAAGGGGATCCTCTCAAGAGCAGATGCTACAGCCGAAAAGCCTCACAATTGACTGCGCTCCACATGATCTTTGCTTCGGAGCTGCCAGAGCTGTTAGCACGGGTAAAAATGTTTCTACTTCTTCAAATCCTACTGCACGGTTTTCCTTGAAGGCACCTCTTGGCAGATAATTCTTACAGTCCAGTCCATTGCTTTGTATGCGATAAGGTCTTTCAGCTGCTATCCACGGCCCATTTTTCAGTTTGAATTTCCCCTTTCTCTCTCAAGGTAAAACAGAGAAGGAAAGGACTGACCAGGTTTTCTAGCGAGGTTTTTCAGACCTGCTTCTTTATTTCTCTGCAAGCTTTAAAAGCAGGCAATAATAATATGAAAAAATAGCAAACTTGTCAATTTGCCACACTTTTCTGAGACACTAAATACCAATTTAGATTTCCTCCTCATTTGGATTTTTCCTAACACCATTCCTACCAACAAAAGGTTAAACAGAATACAGTTCTAATCCATTCCCAATTATACTGCTGAAATGAGGGGAAAAAAAAAAAAAAAGGTGAATCTTGGGGAAGATCAATGCTTTGCTTCCATGGGACAAATTACCCCACTTGGCAGTTTGCTAATTTATCATCGCTCATTTTAAACAGAAGCTTTATTGAAAGTTTAATGCCTTTTGTTTCCCTGGCAATGCAGGGCTTGCCTTGCCTCTCCTACACAATAAGAAGAGAGAGAGCAAATCCACCCGAAGTATCTGACAGCTCTCAGTGTTACTAATAATACTTCAATACCAGCAGCTCCCTGATGATATCACCAGAAGAAGTCACTGATAAAGGACACCAAAAGGCAATATCCCCCGTGGAGATTGGGAGCATCAGGTAAATGCCTTCATTGTGCTCTGAAGTGGCCAGGGTTATCAGCAAGGCTGCGAGGACTGCGGACTGCGTTACCTTGTCAGGAAAAGGCTCAGACCTGCAGGGGCAGAAGACAAGGGAATGATCAGAGCTCAGCTCAGTCACTCATTTAGCAGGAGCCGACTGAGTTGCATTACATGAGTCACACGGGAGGTTTCCCTCTCGCTCCTGGAGCTGGTGGAGGGCACATCTGTGTGGGATCTCTGCTGGGATCACACAGGCTGGACCCTCACACTACAGACATAACCACCAAGACACTCGTATCATGTAGCCTCCTCCACACACCTGATGAGAGATGGGCCCAAGGGAAAGTTGGAAGTCCTAAACGCCACGTCTCTGAACTGCAACCATGCCAGAATCCTCCCTCAAGTGTAAACACTGCATAGTTCAGCTCAAAAGGCATGGTCCTGGTTTGACACAAACCCCGTCTGCAATGAGCAGCAGCAGCTTCCCTCCATCCCCTCTTCCATCGCCGAAACCCAGCCTCAGCCACCCGGTGCCCCAGCTGCCCTCCTCTCCCCCTCGCAGAGGCTGGGAAAGCAGGGAATCTTGATCTTCTGTTAACAAGCCCCCTGTCACAAACCTCTCTTCCAAGGACCAGGGGGAACACTAATTAAAGGAGCAAATACGCCCTGGCTTTGAATGTGTGAGGGACTCGGCGACGCAGCCCGGACTGCAAACCAGCTGGCTCATTGTGGGGCCAGCAGCTGCTGGATTTGTCAGGCTCCACTGCCTGTTCAGCCCAGCACCCGGCTACAAACACACTGAAAGAGAGATTTCCACCCACACATGTGAGACTCTAACTCGCCCTCCCTCAAGCAGGCACACAAGCCATCCCTTTAAATGGGGTCAGCGTTAATTAACCCACTTGAAGCCCTTTTATACAGAAAAAAGAATACTTTTTTCTTTCTGCGGATACACAGCTTCATCTGCCAGCTACCACTACGTTGTACAAAACCGAGATCTCTTTTCTTACTTGCAGGGAGAGGAGTTTTGTGTACCCTCCACATTCAGGAAGATCCCCAGTAGACGGAGAAAGGCCTCCTATAACAGGAGAACACGTAGGTGGAAATATCAGCTTATTTCCCTGAAAAGCACAAGGAGAATTGTGGAATGAAAGGAGCTCATTCAGAGCACTCTGTTGGGAAGGTTTAGCTCAGCGCTGCTCACAGGGGGACTTTTGTCTCTGATGTATATTTATTGGAAAAATGAGCAGGTAGAATATGTATCATGCATTCATGTTAAGAACTCTCTTTACTGCTATTCACACGTAAAACTTTCTATCATCTCACACAAAAGCCAAGTCATCTTCCTTCCCCATCAAAAGACCTGCAAAGCTCAGAGAAACTGCTGGAAAAAAACATTTATTTTATAGCATCTTTTAAAGGTATCTCAAACTAAAGACTGAGCTCCTGACTTACTAATTTGTTGCGAATAGCTCAAACACAGACTCATATGCTTCATGCATACCTACAAAAAAAAAAAAAAAAACAACAAACAAATTCCCAAAATCTTGTCAGGTAATTTCTCCCCTTTCCTTCCTATTCTAAAATTTCAGATTATTTTAAAACTATAAAGCATTCAAAGCTCAGAGTGCTTCTATTATTTCTGGTAATTTGCTGCCTTGAACCCAAACTTTCAAAAAAGCCTGCCTTCGCTGCTAACGGACCAAAAAGTGTGTCTACAGGGAAACTGTTACCCTTCGATTACAGCCTAGCAGAGACGCAGCACTGCAGTCCTGACCTTGAGATTGCTAAATCAGGTAAGCTCCATCGGGAAGTGTACAACCAGGTTCAGTCGGTGACCTTGGGGTAAAAGTTGGAATAACACTTGGAAATCAAGGGTCAGACCTCAAAATAAACACACACAAACAAACAGCAATCTTGGGGATGAGGAAGGTTTCTCCTCTTTAACATGCAGCTGGCTCAGTTTCCACTCACTCTTCCGTGGATGGAGAACACAGGAAATTATTTCCCAGAGCATCCCCTGAATCCAAGAGCTGAGGCTTTAAGGAAAACTTCACAACAGCAAAATTTGTAATAAAATAACACTGTGAGATGGGCTTCGTCTCCATGAGGACTTTGCACCAGTATCCACACCCCCCTTTTTTTCAAATGAAGACAAAATTCCCAATTTGTGCAGTTTTACTTTAGGATAATCTTTAGAGAAAGATCCTTTCTGGCTTCCCTTTGCTATCGTGTGTTTTTCTCTACTTCCCCCTCCCTTTAACCCAATTTGTTCCTTAGATGTAAAAATCAGCTATGCTGATTTCATAACTAGTTCATAATATTTTTACATTCATCTTTTACATTCTAAAAGACCAAAAAGACTATATGAAGAAGCCCCTACTGTTATTTCTGCCTCAGAGAGGACAACGTCGCTTAACGTAGTTCACATTTACCATTACGTATCTCAGGTATGGTAAAACTCCGTATATTCCACGCTATCTGCATCTCTTCTCTCCACCCCCCAACTGTGTATGTCTGCCTACTGGACCCCAGGCGTGATTTTAATGGGTGATTTTTATAGGTGTGACAGCTGGAGTAAAGCACTTAGTACTTGTGACAATCAGGTCTCTTGTCTCCAAAGCCAACCTGGGCACTCAAAAGTCATTACTCAGATAATGAGATTGGCTTAGAAAACATGATTTTTAGATATTATATATTTTATTTGCCTTATGGTGCTTCTGCTTTTTGTGGCTATGTAGTCAAGACTTCCTTTTTTTTTCCCCTTCACAGCAAGGAGAACTAGAAACTTTACTCTAAATGAAAGCAGATAATCTCCCCATAAATCACCTGACTTCTGTATATAGGAAAAACATAAAACCTGATGATAATTCATAGAAGTGAATAACAGTGCACACCCCCATTAGAAGCACGTTTCCTTGTACAGGTTTCTTCCAGGTAAAGAAGGTATTGGAAATGTTTTCTGCCCTTGCGGATGCTGTTGGGATGGATTCAGTCTGGTACCCAGTCTCTCCCAGTTACCACAACGGGGACACCTACATTCAGTAATCAAACACATTTGTGCTTGGACTTACAGATGTAGACAAAATGTGTTTCAGAGGAAACCTCTTCCACTGCTGGAATTGTCACACCCACTTCATGCTGCCCGAGATCCTGCAGTAGCCTTTGTGCCCTTTGGCTGTACGAGAGACATCAAGGCTCGACTAAAGCCACCAATGTCTCCCCAGGTTCGGGATGGGATCAGCAAGTAGCCTGAATCTGGCTCTTCAGGAAGCCTTGATCCAAACATTTCCAAAGCTCTGGGGAAGGCTTAACACAAGACTTAACTTTTTATCTTACTTATTTTGAGGGTGGAAGATGAAGGAGCAAAACATTCATCGTATATATCACACTACAGCAGCATGTCTGAACCAACCTGCTCCTCCAGCGCTCCCATATACAGCAGGACAAACCGGCCCCAAGCTGGTAAAAGCCCACCTGACACCAGAGAGGCTGGTAAGTGGGACACTATGGATGGACTTTCAAGTTCCCCCTTGAATTAAAAAATGAAAATTATTCTAGAGACAGGGAGCTTTGAACCTCTCTCTATATATATGTATATAATTTAACCTATATATATATA
>NW_010142872.1:0-2284 GCF_000699245.1 Pterocles gutturalis | reverse complement strand
GGTGTCAAATGCTTTACTGAAATCAATGTCTTCAGAATAAATATGTATATACCGTGTGTTCCAAAGCAATCACACTTCTGGATGAATGTGCATTGAACACACTGTGCTATAGATGACAGGATGGACCAAAGCACCTGTCATGGAAATAAGGTTCCTTGCAGTTGCAGAGACATGTAAACCTGAAACTGCAGGTTTGGAGTCTTGTTAAGGCAACATTTTGATCCAAATAAGGACTTGATTTAAATTCTCTCATATCACTTCCTAGATTGCAGCCCAAGACAATTCCCTTCCCTTCTGCCATTTTTTTAATAGGTTTATCTTTTTGAATGATGAATTGCAGAACACCAAGGAAAATGACATGAAAAATATAAGTCCTCATATTCAACAACATTTACAAAAAAAGAAGAAAATCTTGTCATAAAGAAGTCCACAAAACACTGTGGGTGGAAATTAAATATAAAAAGAGTAATCCCACAGCATTTTAAATATTTTATAAAGAAGTATAATTTGTATTCTGGCACATAAAACTATATCATCAGAGCAAAACTACACAACACACGAATGTTTATTAAAAAAATCATATCAGAAAACCGTGTGATTATTCATAACAGGATGCAATATAACTAGTTATCTCATCATCTAGGAAAAGCTTCCTCATTTTTCATCAACAGAAAAATATTCTTTCCTAGAATGAGACAACAAAAATCTCTCACATTACCATCAACATAATAATAAAGTCCTTAAATAACCTTAATTTTGCCGGAAACAAGAAAGAGAAGTTTGAAAGCATGATAAGCACAGCTCAAGATGACATGATCTTCTTTCCGCAAAATATTCCACACCTGTCAGGGCCTGGATCATAGTGAGCTGATGGGGACAACTAATTTCCTGGCACTTCTGTCGATTAAAAGTGCGCAATGGAAAGGCAGTTAAATGGCATCTCTCCTTCAAAGAGATTGAAGGACTTGTCTGCTTGCTTGTTTTTGCCATTACTACTCAGGATTAAATTGCGGACCTGGACGGAGTTACCTTCTAGCTCTCAGGAGAGGGTTCAACAAATGAACTTCTAACCTTATAGAGTCACTTAAACTAGGAGCAACACTGGGAGTTTTGGTTAGTGCAGACTGATATTGTACGCCCCTGATACAAACTCCGTGCCTCACTTTACCAAGGCTGCTTTGACATCAGTGGTATATGAAGATCTGGGTCCTGGCATTTAAATCCCTGTGCTTGTCATTGTCTCAGGGTGTATCACTCAACCTTTTGTCAAAAAATTTATATTTGAATTTTAAATAGTTTATCACTGTAATTACCTCTGTTTGTATAACACCCAGCATGACTAGAGCCCAATTATCAGCAAGATGTGTGCGTTAACAAAATATAAATAATAAATGCATATCAGAAAGATCATACTGCAAAGTTAAAAACAAACAAACAAAAAAGACTCCTCTTTCCTATGAATAGTTTTCCATTTCCTCTTTGTTCAGAGAAGATACTAAGCTTATATTTTAGTCTGGCTGAAGGACTCAAAGTGATTTAGAAGATATTTGCTTTAAAGCAAGCAGACAGTGTCTATATTATGAGTTCTGTATTTTTTTTTTTCCAGCTCCTTTCCTGCACAGCACATACTCATCAATCATATTGGGAAGCTGACTTATATTCTCCACACTTTACCACTAACTGGATTACAGAGCTGAAAATCTTACTCAAAGTTTAAAATGTGATAAAAGTAATCAAATTGTTCTAGTCAAATTCTAACTGTGGTGAATAGATGGCACTAATTACCTTTTCTTATTATGCTACAAATGTAGTTTACTCCATCTTTATTCATGAAGTAGTATCATATAGCCCACCAAGGGGACTGCAGCAGTATGTAATACTGGCATATTTGTTTTCTCGTTCTTATTTTTCCTCTTCATCAGTATTCTGGAGGTGTGGCTTTAAACTGAAATGTATTGCTATGCAGGACTTTCTCATGTCTTGGTGTAATTATTGCACCCAGCAGATTTCTGAAGTTGAATTTATAGATAAGAACTCAAAGAACTCCAATAATAAAAATTAGTGTCAGATTTACTGGGGCAATTAGTAGTCTTTTTTCTTTAAGTACCATTTTCAGAAAAGTGCAATTGTATGCAAGTAACATTCATAAAGTGGAGGTAATCGATCTGAATTTGAGTTTAGGATGTTGCAGTCATGAAATGATACTAACTTTAACAAGATTAAGTTTACTTTATGTAGGAGTTATCAAGCTAGTAACAATGAATCATAGAATCATAGAATCATT
>NW_010142871.1:0-7551 GCF_000699245.1 Pterocles gutturalis | reverse complement strand
CTGGCCGAGGGGCTCCGCGTGCCCCCGGGGCGATGCCATCGTCCTGCTCTGCCCAGCCACTGAACAGCCGATGCTGGAACCTGAAATACCAAGTGGGGAAGGTTGGTTCACATCCAAATAGAAAATACCCACCATCGGGGTGACTTTCCCCCACCCACTCCTTTTTTTTTTCAGCTGAGCATTTCTCCATCTGTTGTTTACAATTATGAACTTTAAAAACTATAGCGCAATGAAAGTGATTGATTAAGCAGAAGCTAGTTTCAGCTATTCAGCCTTTTTTTTTCTTTAACTTGGAATGCGCAAGAAATACCTTTATGATGAGGTTATTTCTCTTGGGATGCTTGGGAAAAAAAGTTCTTTATTTTCTTTTGTCGATAGCTGACATCTCCATTCCTTGTCACTGGCTGAACAGGCGGCCACAGCGTAGGCATTTTTTAGGAAGGTATTATCAAATTCCTTCCTTTCAGCTAAACAGTAGCTAAGCCACAAATGCAGATCAGAAGGAAACAGCAGTGCGGGTGCGTGGGGAAAAAAAGAAATTGCATCAACACACAATAGATAAGATAATTATTAATCTCTTTGCAGCACAATAAAGTCAGGCTTTATGCTGGAAGGATATCTGAGGGTTCTGCTGTGGGTGTCACTTTAAAAGAAGCCAGAGATCCTGCTATTATTTTAGTAGACTTCTATTGCCAAATATTGGTGTGGGGATGGCATGGGTAAAAACTAGTGAATGTTTGAAAAAAATTAATTTCAAGTTCCACCAGATATCTCTTGACTGCTTCTGAGCTTTGCAGGCTTTAGCTGTGCTGATGTATATACCACGATGGGATTGTCTGGGCAAGAAAAGCTCCTTTGTGCTCTAGGGAACCTTTAACCTCTTGTAGCAAATAAAAGCTGGCATCTCCCCATAAGTTCCTGTTTTCCCAGTCAATCACTTCTCTGTGGAGCCAGGCGAGTGTTGAGAAAAGATGCAGTGTTTTCCAGAAAAGAAAAATATTATGGCTTTTGCTTAACTTGCAGTCGGAGCACACTCTTGAAATACACAGTCCTGGCAAAAACCCACCCGTTCACTGTACTTCTTGTTTCAGTATCTGATTTAAAGTCTGATGGATCTTCACTTATGCTTCTCTCTTAAATAGATGCTACCAATTAATTTCATTTAGTGGGGCAGCTTCTTTCTATCTTAAGCAGCAATCAAAAACAAAGCCCAAAAATTTCTAGGCTAAAAATATATTAAAGCTCCGCTGAATCTTTTGTCAATTGAGCGTGAATTCCTTCTGTGTGACCTTTCTGCCTCCATTGCTAAATGGGGTTGGCGCAAGGCAGGAGCCCCTGTCTTCTAATCTTATAAGTCGGGTGGTCTTGAGGACCTCATTTAGGTGCTCTTTAAGTGTTTGGGTTTTTTTTTGGTAAAGTTCATGTGTGCTGGTCTCAATTGTATAGGGCTGAGTAATCTCCAGAAATATTCTGTGTGTTTATCTCTACACTTTCTCCAGGAGATTGGTCCTCCCCCAGTACCTGTGGATCTATTAGCAGCCAGGGAACTTGAGAGAGTGAGTGGGTGCCAAGGGCTAGGAGGCTGTAGCATGCTGCAGTAAATTAAACCACTGTCTGCCCTGTAGAAGTTACCACAACTCCCTTCTGATCAGCTCCAAAGCCAAAGAAAATACATTGATTTACACCCGCTGCAGAACTGACCCTTAAAGTTAAATTATTGAAAATCGCTGATCAACGTTGTGAGTGCCCAGGAATTACAGTAGAAGGGTCAGAAGTACCTGGAGAGATGAACAGGGAATGAGCCATAATTAGATCCTAGAGATTGTTACTGTGCTAATCTATCTGAGGAAATACTGTCCATCAGCAGAGGTACGGCTGGATTCACTAGTTGTTCCTAACACGGGGCTACTGGAAACGTGAGCTCTTCCCAGAAGCAGCTGGCTAAATGACAGATGCACGCGTGTGTCAGCCATCGGAGATGCTGACTGGGAAGTGACCGTGCTCCCTCCAGCAGTTGGTGTTCCGAGGTAAAGCCTGGCCAGCGGAGGAGGCAGCCGCACACCTCGGTGGTGGCTGAGCAGACAGCACTGTTCCAGTTGCCATCTCGAATGCCAAGGGACAGCCCTTCCTAATGAAATGCTGCTGCAAAGCCTCATCGCTGAAACAGTAATAGCTGCAATCACATCGGTATGCAAGAGGTTTAAGATTCCCCCCCAGACAGCAAGGTGAGGCTACATAAATTCATCAGACTTGCAATCCCCTTTGCCCAGCTGTAATTCAGGGTGGCATAGCTCTTCTGGTTTACTCACAAAGTCATCAAGTTACAATATCAAGAAATGCCCTGAGCCAAACCTCCCAAGCGTGTCTGAGTCCTTTGCACTGGAAGGGCAGTGCCGCGGCAGCCGGACCTTTGGGCGTTGCTAATAAGCGATGCCGAGAGCAGCAGCTCGGCTGGAGAGGGACCAGGGAGCTGCGTAGCGGAGGCTGGGTATGTTATGCTTGAAACTGCCACTGGCCCAATTTAGTCCCTTTTAATGGCACTGTGTGCTTCAGCCTTTCAGTGGATTTCAGTCCAGCTTCTCCCTGTTTGCAGGGATGTCCAGGGGAGCAGCTGGAAGCCGCATCATCCCTATGACCAGAGGATCTGCCACTTCTCTGGGCAGCACGTGGCAATGCCTCCAGGTGCTGGGGTCAGGTCTGGCCACTGCCCAAACGACGCTGTGCAGGGCGCGATCGCTGCCTCCCACCGTAGCAGGGTGAAAAACCTGCATCAGCAGAGCTAGGGTGACTGCCCAGCACGCTGGACCTGATTTCAGTATGCAGCAAGCACTGCATCCAAACACCAAGAAACGCTTGGCATAGCTCCTGTGGATCTGCCTGGTTCTGTTATTTATTTATTTACTAAGGAGAAGCTGCTTCTGGGTCTCAAAAGGCTAACTCTGCCCTTGCCCAGTGGTTGAAAGAGTTTAAATGGTAGGAGCCGATTTTACTGCAATCAATATGACATATATAAATTATCTCCAGATGCATTCGCCCTCAGCACAGTTGCCATGACAGTACATTGTAGTAAAAACCAACCAAATAAATAAACAGACTCTCTGCCCACAGCAACTGCTGCAAATGTGCAACTCAAAAATTAAATGTTGCTTTTTAGTGGGGAAATAGCAGAGAGTGCTGCTGACATAAAAAAAAAAAAGTAATTTGATTTTTCCATAAACCGCATACTGCAATATCATCAAAGTATGCCTAAAAGAATTGAAGTGCTTCACTTTTGATAATGATATTAAAAAGGAGAGAGTAAGGATGACATGAACTAGTATCTGGTAACAGAAAATGTATCATTTGTCTTTTTCATACATGCTTCACTTAAAATGAATGAAGTGAAACAGAAGAAGAGTAGAGTCTTCTGCTCCTATTTATCAGTTCTCACAGCCAGGGGGGTTCTGGGACCATATTAATTGAGAGTTAGTCAGTAAAATCACAAAATGATAATTGAAAGGACTTTGAGATGGGCAACGAGAACTGTTAAACAGCAGAGAAAATGGCTAGGTGAAGAGAACAAAAGGGTTAACGCTGAACAAAAAAAGGGACAATAAGGACTGGCAAGGATCAGTGGTTCAGCTTGGGAGATGGTGAGTGACAGGACAGAGATCTGCTGGCTGCTGGGCCTTCAGCAGGGAAGGATCCCTTGCACCACTAAAAACCTGGTGCATCGGGTGGCTGCTTTTATAAAATGGACTATTGTCTAGTTACTGAGGGCAAGAATTTGATGGGGTTCGGAAAAGCATTGAGTGATCTTATTTTACAAAACATGAATCTGTTCCACTCTGTTTCCTAGAATGGGCAATGCTGCGATTCTTTTCACTGTCTTTGGGAAAGCCAACATCTTAAAAGAAAGATCCCTCTAAACCTGGCATGCCTTGATCACCAGTGGATTTGCTGTCTGGCAGCCAAGCTCTCAGACCACTCTCAAGGATTCTCTGAAGAATCACAGAAGATGTCACACTAGGCAGCTGCATTAATATATTTGTAAAGAGAAATAGAAGAAAAAATGGTGAAGCTCATGGCAATTCTACTCTCCTAGCTAAAGGAGTAGTTAGAGAATTTTTAAGGGAAGACTGAATACTTTCAGTGATGCTATGAAAGCCTTCAGCAGAGGCTGAAGACGCTAACAAACGGCCACAGACTTGCAGGTGAGGAGTTGCTCAGTTGAGGGCTGTCCCTTAATGGGTTGCTCAATGCAGAAACTGAGGTCAATACTGCATTGACAGCTGCAGCTCATCAATAGCTGATCTTCTCTGAAGACCAGCGGGATTTTGCAAATTCAGAGCTCTTGGCACAGAAGCCAGACTATGTTTTCTATTGTAAACCAAAGGGAATTGGACTCATGAACACTATTTTTAGAAAAATCCATCCCTCATCCCCACTTCTCCTTTCTTTTGTTGGCTTTCTTTGAGGACAAATGCAGCCAGATAGGACCTAGCTGAAGGATTCTGGCTCGCAGCCTTTCTCTTGGATACACGCTGACATTTTCTTGAGGCTGTTCGGAAGTTTAAGGCCAACATCACACTGCATGAATGTATGTAGGAAGAAAAACTCTCAAGAAGCTGCAAATTTAATGTTGGGAGCCTGTCAAAGATGAGCAGTTCCCTTTACTCTGATAGCTAAAAGCACCCTGAATAACCCTGAGCATCTGCCAGCGTCGGTCCCGAGGCGGCCGACAGCGAGTGCTTCTCGCAGCCGTGCCTTCGTATGTGGCCAGAGCCGCCTCTTGAGTTGAGAGACGGGGATAAAGAGATGACAAAGGTGAGCTGTCTGAGACTGCCGCTCACACCTCGAGTGGAATCGACAGAGAAATTCCGTACTATCCCAGTTTCCAAATCATGACCAAAGAGAGGAAGATGGAACTGTGGATCACGTTTGTGTGGAAGGCAGCACATGCTAGGAGTAAAGTGCAGAGGAAATCTGGTGCTCTACTGTCTGAAGCCAAAATCCACTCAGATCAAGCGATAGGTTGATGCTGATGGATTTTGGCTCAGGTGCATTATGACTTTTACTAGCTCCTTAATAAAGCGTCATGTGGAATCGTCTCACTAACTTAACAATGTAATTTAGGAATTTATGCAAAGGAAAGAAAAAGGTGATTTTGTAGTTCCATCACCTTTCCATGGAAGTTTTCAGTGCAGAGTTACTATAATATTTCCTTCACCAACTTAAACATGTACTTTTCTACAAGATAAGGTCTATGGAGTATAACCCAACCATTGACCTTTCTGGCAGTTACAATGCAATGCTCAAACGAGACCCATCTAGAATTCAGTAACCTGGCCCTCCCAGAGCACTTGGCTTCAGATGGAGAGGCAGAAACACCCTCCAGCTCTGGCCCTGGGCAGGCATTCCCCTGCTCTCTTCTGATAACCCTGCAGAGGAGGCTTTGATTGCAGCCACCGTGCCCATACTTTGCTTGTGCACATCCTGCATCACCCTCCATGTGAAACACGCCACGTCGTTCAGTTGTGCTGCTGCAGAACTTGCTGAGGGTCATATTTAAACACAATGAAAGGGTTTCTTCCCCATCTCTTCCCAAGTCACTTCCAGTTGTTTGATTTAGAGAATAATTTGACTTTTTAAATATTTCTAGAAGCTAACTCTTCCGTCCCTTTCCCATCAAATAAAACTTACAGTCTACAGGTTTTCAGTGAAGCAATGAGGCGCCCAGTAAGACATAAGTGAAGGGACCCTCGCCCGTCCTGACCACTGGCACTCCCCTGTGTCACGCCAGCTGCCCTACGAAGACATCCGGCCTTTCCACCCCGGCTTGCAGAAGCGATAAGCACTGCTTTCAGCTTACAGAGTTCTCCGTGCTAGAGGATGGATCTGTGCTGACTCTATGCACACGCCCGGCTAGCGAGCAACTCTTCCCTGACACAGTGCTGCTTTAGTGTGACCGTCAGCACAACACGCGGTCTGTCAACAGACGAGGAGTGAGGTAGAAGCACCACAACTTCTCCACGTGCTGTAGCGGCAAACACTGCAGCTTGAGAGGGCTTTCCAGCAAGTTTACCCTCTCCTCCCTCACCCCTCCTCCCTTCCCACGCTCAGTTGAAAATGCACTTGCTACAGGATGTAATCAGATTGCAAAGTTACCTTTGATGCAGATATCGTGTTAAATAATTATGAACTGTGATAAATAGAAAAAAACCTTCATGCAAGATAGCAGAAAGATGGAGAAAAACTCTATAGTCCATAAACTAGTCAAATCAAGTTGAAAATACACAAGTTAAACATACACGTGATATCCACTGTATACAATATAGGAGGTGTTTTACAGCTGACAGATAATTCAGCTTTGGAAATGAACGGCGATGTCACAGAACAGAGCTGCAGCCCGAGCAGGCTGGAGAGTCAGCACTAACTGTGCAAATCTGGTCACAGCAGCTCTTTCACTAGAAATTCCACTTTTTTGAGACCAATTATCTGGCATGGATAGGTGTAAATCTAGGCAATAATCCTGGTGGTGACCGCAGCAGCCTGTGGTGAGGGCTGCAGAGCACGCTGCAAGAGGCAGCGGTCCAGGAAGGCTTGTTGTGAGCCAGAGCGCTGACTTGGAAAGTGTTCAGTGACAGCTTCAACAGAAAGCATACCATGGCGATACGGTATTTCTTCCATTAATCCAATACTTTTTACCTAGCTCAGTGATAAAGTATAACAGGAGGACCGGTTCCGTGCCACTATGGAAAAGATGCAGATATATACATGCCTACATTTTATATGTAAACACACACATATATACATGTGTGTACACATTCTGTGCACAGAAGGATGCGTACTCAAAAGATAATGATCTGCTGTCACCATTCACTGATAAACTGAGACCTACCAGCAAACAGTATTCTTGAACCTAGAAAGTATTTTGATCAATAATAAACCATTCACGCATAACGTACATCCCTTTGGTATTAACAACTCAGGCACCCAGCAAATGATGCTTTATCTGCAATTTCAAAAAAAAACCCAATATGGTTCTGTGGCTATAGGCTGAAGTTTTGCAAGAGGTTGTTGTAGAAAATGTACCATATACAGATTTTTGCCTCATCCCACAGTAGCTGGATATGAGATCCATTCCTATGTGCAAGGAAACCTACTGGAATTAAACCAACATGCAGATCTGTAACTAAACCATAGGTACTTAAAAAGTGTCTTTCATAAACCCCTCAACAGCCCAATTCCTGCAACACCCACCTGCTGAAAATTGTTGGAGTCTGTTTAGCACAACGATGCCTCAGGAACTGTTCAGAGCAGCAGAGCGTTGCGCTCTGCCTCAGCAGGCTCTGTGACACAAACACCCGCGGTATCCGTGCCCACTTTTCCAGGGGAGTGTTTTGTGGATGCTCGGAGAAGGGCATCTCGAGAGCAAACCGCAATCTTTATAAATAATGCAGCGAAGCCTCGTGTGCTCGGATGCCGCGGATAAATTTAATAAACCCAACAGCCGCTTAGACCGCAATGAATGTTAAAACCTCAGCCCCTGCAAAAAGTTGCCTGGTGATG
>NW_010142870.1:0-1140 GCF_000699245.1 Pterocles gutturalis | reverse complement strand
TCTCTCCCCTATTATTGGGTGGGGGCGGGGACTGTGTGAGTGGATGTGTGTGGCTTGGCCCCGAGCCAAGGGCTAACCCACCACAGACTTCAATTCAGATATTTTTGAAAAAGGTGAAGGAAATTCTGACAACATCTATTTTGGTATTTCTAGAAAAGACTTGAATGAGACATTACATATAGAAGTCATTCTGAATATAATCAAAGTATAAATGTATTGGCCTTTAGGTTATGTGATAAAAGCTCCTGTGCACACCCACAAAGGAGCAGAGGAAGACAATGGTGGGTGGGGGGAGCACAAATAATGCCCTGTCAGGTTGCTCCCAGGCCCATCACAGGAGCTCAGGAGCTGTCAGCCCAACAAAGGCCCATCTCCACAATCCGGGAGGAACACAGGGATGTACAAAGGCAGACAGGAACCCAGGCTGTGGATTTAGAGGAGGGCACACCCTGTCTGGTCTGTCCCAGGTAAGCCTCGGGCCCCATGTCCCAGGTGTGACACCCATCACAAGGAGTCAGCCCTGGAGCACCTCTTGAACTCAGGGAGGTTGCTGCCTAGGGAAATGGGGCACATTATGGGATGCAAGGCACGAGCATTTTGCGATTGGACAGGACTTATTGTGCAATGCTTAGGGTAGAAACCAAAGGTGAGGAAAGGGAGTGATTTAGATGATTTGAGGAGGAAGAAGTGTGGGGAAAACAGAGGGATCATGTCCTGTGCCTGATCAGTACCGTCTATTCTGTCTTCTTATTAAATCTCTTTCTAACACTTTTCCTGCATGAGGGGCTCCCTGTTTGGTATGTGGGGGGTCTGGGTGGCAGTGACTGGATTCAGACTGCAGGACAGAGTTGTCCGTGTACCTGGGTGTCAGACACTGGGGAGACCAGACTGACTGAAGCCAAGCGCCAGCCCCTGGAGCAGGATGGCAGGGCACAGGGGTGTGTGTTCCCCTGGTGCCAGCAGCTGTAGTGAGCGTGGGTGTGCAAAGGAGTGTGTGATCATGTGTGAGGAGGTAAAATGGCCTGGGAGCTGCAGGTGGCTCTAAAGGTGAGTGGGCTACTGGGGACCACGAGAGTCCCAGACAGCTGCCAGAGAGACCGTAGGGTCTGTGGGTCATAGAATCATAGAATCCCAGAATGG
>NW_010142869.1:0-1899 GCF_000699245.1 Pterocles gutturalis | reverse complement strand
GGTAAATGGGCTTTCTTTTTTGCCTTTCTTCCTTTTTGTCATATCTGATTTGAATCCAAGTTGTTTACCAATCAGGCTTCCAAAGAAAAATTAAATACATTAATGGTGAAGAGTGCACTGTCCAGGGTGAACATTAGAGAGCATTAAAGAGGGGAAAATGCTCTTGCATTCATTCTAACTCCAGTAAATTGAGTCTCTAATTTTCATTTGGTGTTAGAAATCAGATCAGATAAGGATCTAAGATCCACAAGACTTTCTAGCAAAGGGAAATAGGAGAAAAAACAGGCAAGCCAAAGCTCCAATTTAGCTACAAGTGTCCTAGAACTTACACAGTAAGAGAAACAAAACAAGCCTAAAACCACAGAAAGCTCAAAGAAAAGCACTGTAATGAGTCAAGGATGCAACAAGCAGTGAGCATAGGCATGTTGTTAAGGCCTGACACTGCAGTAAGCATCAGTTTGATTCCTGATCACCACTTTCATCAAAGGCAGAAACAACAGGAATGGCCACATGTTAGCTAACCTCTCTCTTTAGTGATGATCACGCTGGATAAGCACATCTTAGGGATTACATCTGGTTTAGATCAACAACAAGAGACAAAGGAATAGCCTGGTGTATCTAATGGGGTGTGCATGAGAGGACATAATCCATTCCAGAAGGCTTACAGCTGCTTACATAAAACTATTCAATAAAAAAGTTTCATGTCACACAACAGCATGATTTTTGAGAAGGCACAATCTCACCCACACAGCAAAACAAAGGTGAATCAGCAAATAATTTCAGAACAGCCCTGTACAGTCTAATCCTGCACTGTGATTATGGGAAGATGAAAAAAGTATCAACAAAAATGAGACAGCATATGGGGCTGAGAGATAAGCAATTAGTAGAAAAATTCCCAAATGATCCAGTACACTTGAGATAGTTAGGAACGTGGTTCTCCAAAGTCCCTATATAAAGAAACACAATCTTCTGAGGATGCCCAGACACAAAAGGAAAAATATTCCACAATGTCTAGAAACAGTATCTACTAAACCAGTACAAACACAAAGGGATCCAGAAAGGAGACTGTAACATGTAACATGTATGAAGAAATAAAAGAACAAAGTAACCCCAATATTATCACAAAAAAGGTGACAGCTCATGGTTTTGTCCAGCAAAAGACACACTGTAGCAGAGATGCCTTTAAAGAAAGGGTACACTGCAGTTTGCTTATGTAAGCACCCCACAGAAGCTGCTTTCAAGGAACACGTCTCAAAATATACATTGCATTTTCCTTCAGCCATGAGGGGTAATCAGCAAGCACTATGTCTCTTGGGAAAGTATGAACTAGATGCCAAACCAAAATTGATTGCAGAACTGTGAGACCAGAATCTTTCCACAGGAAAATAAAAGCACCACTACTTCCAAGCCAAAGCAGATAATGAAACCGCCAACTGTATCCACTAAGTTTGAAATGACAAATGTGGATGTTCTACAGTTAGAGAACATTATCTCCCAAGAGTTCCTTATCTACTGTGTGTTACCTGGATGTAGAACAATCAAAATGCTAAGCACTATTGCAAGAAGAGAATCAGTGGAGAACTCTCAAACCAGGAGATTTCCAAAATTACTCTTAGGTCTGTGGACAATAGAGGAAGAATTAAAGCAACTCCTTTTGTCCTGTCATCACAAAACTATAATTCTGACTTTCTTCTACTGCCAGAATGAAAACAGAAACTAGCCACATGAAACAGATGTGCTAAGTTTCTTAAGAGGCAAAATAAATTAGGGATATGCAAGTATGGTACTAGTCACAACAGCAAATTGCAAGATTCAGGACTGTATTGAATCAAAGACAGCTAGGCTTTCCCAAACATCAAGCAATGCCTGCACGTTATGCCAGTTCCAAACTTATTAAAA
>NW_010142868.1:0-1227 GCF_000699245.1 Pterocles gutturalis | reverse complement strand
TTAACAAAGGCCTGGGAATCAGAGTTTTGATAGTAGTATTTCTCTCCATCCCGTTTAATGCTTTATTTTTGTCCAATTCTTTTGCAAAATAAGGAAGACCTATTTTTAGTTATAACATACACTGTCAAAGGTAACTAAGTTTCAGGCCTTGTTCTGAGTTTCTCTTACATAATTGTAGTACTGCACGTTAACCAGTCTCTAACTCCAGCTTCTTAGGCTGGGAAGAGTAGCAGGATCAAAACAAGCTTATGTGGTAAGACTGCAAAAATGCTGCCAAGCCAGCACAGTGATACAGAAAAAGCTGCTTATGGCAGTTTTGCAGAAAGGAGAAGTTTCTCAATGACTGTGCTTCCTAGAAAGGTTTGATAATTGCTGCATGACTTCCTCCAATGTGCAGTCCTTCCTTCTTGCACGCTGTATTAAAAAATCATCCTGCTGCTAGGAAACGCCTCACTGAGGACAAAGGTGACACAACGGACTGTGCAAAGCTGTCCAGCTCCATTTTTTGCAATTTTAACTCTCCTATTTGGTATTTGTGAGCCTGCCTGGTTCATAACTGTTCCCAGAGAAAAAAAAAAGAAAGCATTAATTGTTTACATTCCTGTGATGAATACACTTCTACCCTGAAATGCCAGGTAGGGAATGTTCCTGTTCAGGTTCCTCAAGTGCAGTATTATCGTTCACGTGTACCGTAGTGAAGTCCTGCAAAAGCGAAGCAAGTGTCATACAATGGTTTTGCTTCAAGTTATCTTAGTCTTAGCAATGGATTTATTCTGTCTTATAAAACAAAGTACAGCACTAGCTACCATTTTTAGAGTTATGTCTACCATCTCTTTTGCTGGTTTTTCTCTTAAGCACTGGACCACTACAGCTGGATCAGGTTTTTCACAGCCAGCATAGCTGCAATTCTCTGCAATCAAGTGTAACAGAAGACTGACAATTTTCTTCTATTAACCATGCTACTTACTCCTGCATGGGTAGTACTTTCCTCAGCAACTGAGTCCCGGTGAACAGGCATCAGCTACACTGTGCTGGGAATGCTGAGTGATTTTGCAGAACTCCAATTCTTTCCATCACAGCTGAAGACTGGAGTCATGTAGCATGTAAAAGCTGTGGTGCAAATAGGTTACAACAGCATGCACAATACTGAGTATTTGCACGTTTGAACAAAGCAGTGTCATAAATGGGTGTGCAAAGGGATTTCTTTTCCACAGGAAGCATCAATAT
>NW_010142867.1:0-7957 GCF_000699245.1 Pterocles gutturalis | reverse complement strand
GCCGCAGCGGTCGGTCCCGGTGATGCCCAGGGACCCGGTGGGACTGTGGGGTGCCTGTGCTTTCCTTGGGCAAGGTGGTGCTTTTGCCAGTATTCTCCCAAAGCCAAGTTTTTGCAATGAAATGTTGGAGCTTGTGGAAGCGTGGGAGGAGTAAGGGATGGGAAACTTTTATCTGTCTGTGCGGGACTCGGGAAGCTGCGGTGCAGCAGTGTCCCCGGTCAGCAGATGTCCTGAAGGGCTGCCTGCTTGCCACTGACTGTGGCACAGGAGAGAGTGTCTTGTAAATAATTTTTTGTCCGTTAGAGTGTCAAGAGTGTAACTCCCCTGAGAGTATGGGTGACCTTCCCTGCACTTTAATGAAATGGGAGCGGTGTATGCCTTCACGTGCCCTTGGTACAGAATTTCGTTTGGACTGTCTGTTTCTGCAGCTGATAACGTTCGCTTTTTTCTCAAGGAATGGTTTCAGGATTTTTTTCCTTTCAGTGTTGAGGTTTAGTGTCACGTTTTTCCCTTGAAGCTCAGGAAAGGTTATTTTTAATATAATGTTTCAGGAGGGCACTGCAAGTGTGTGAAATACATCCTAAAGTAACAATTGTGAGACAGGGACAGGAGTTATGTCATCCTTGCTGAAAATAGAGATGTTACCAGAGGGTGCTGCGAGGATCGGCTCGTCTGTGTGGATCCGGGCAGGCAGACTGTAGAAGGCTGAGAGATTGGCAGTTGGGAAAGGGACTGGTTTGTAAACGTGGCACTGAATTTCTGTAAAGGCACATGTGTTGGAGGAGTAGAGCTTATGGTGGATCTTAATCTGAAACAGAACGTGAAGGGAGAGGTTAGCGCTCTGGGGTTTGAGGCTTTTTTGCTTTGTTTAGTATTATCACTATTGACTGTGCTTTTGAACTGATACGTTTTGAAGCTCTCTGTGTTACTAAGGAGAGCATTTGGTGCCTTTATCCATAACACGTCTGTTAGGTATGCCAGCAGTGCTTCATTTAGACAATTAGTGTCTTAGCAAGCGGTCGTGAATGTGAACAGAAGCAAAGCTTGATAAGAGACTCGATTTCCAGCGAGAGACAGGGGGTGAGGATGACACTGTTGTGTCTTGGAATACAGCGCTACACCATTAAACACACACTTGGAGATCTGCTAGTTAAAGACCATCGATCTGTGTGGAGGCTTCGTGCAGCCCACAGACCAGAACCCATCCACATGCTTCACTGGTGCGTATTTGAGATCAGGTAGCTAATGGCAGCTTGTGAATTATGTAAGAGAAAGGAGTTGACTTTTCAGACAGTGAATGTTTGTGCTGCAGATCAACTGCATCCTGCTGGCACAGCAGTCGACAGGGCCGGCTCCTGTTACGCGTTGACTAACTGCATTATCGACGAACCTTCGTGGGTGTGTACCTGCTTGCCGTTAACACAGCAAGGCCAGAAATGCCAACAGCTGAGCTACCAACTGTAGCTTTTCTGCTTTTTCATCTCGTTACCCAAAGCCTCAGGAACACTTTTTGGTTTGTGCCCTGCCTTACTATCATTTGTGTTCTAGTTACTGCTTTCGCATCTGGAATAAGCTGCAGCTTTCTGTCACTGCCTTAAGGGAAGCTTTCCAATCTCCATAGTAACTCTTCCCAGGATTGCTGTTATATAATATTATCAGAGACACAAGCAGGCTGATGAAGGGGCTTTGAATTACCCTACCTAGCAGTGGCACTGGATAGATGGGGCAGGTTCCAGCACAGTGAGGTGGTCTCAGTCGAAGGTGGGCTGTGGAGGAATGTCATTACAAGGGCCGTTGCTCAGGAGGGGCAGAGCTGCAAATCCTATGCATTGCCATTGCTGCTTTCTTAGCAAATCCATGGCATTCAGCAGAGGAGTGCAGAACATGTTTGGTAGCCACCGTTAACACGCACAGATCTTTGAAACTTCTCCGTTCCCCTGGAGTCACTTGAACCCAAACCAAAAGGTGCTGTGATTAATGGTTTTACAGAAAAGTTTCTTTGCTTTTATAGACCATTACTGATCATGAACTGTTTCCTTCCCAGAAATATATTTTGTGTGCCAAGAATGCCTTGAGTTGTTTGCTGATAAACTGGGCAGCAAATGGCCGTGACATGGGCCTTGTCACCTGGCTCTCGGTGCCTGGCTGCGGGGCTCAGAACAGGCTGTGCTGTGCCAGCCTTCACATTTTGTAACCAGCCAGCCTCCCCGGTCTGAGGTGATGCTGACGGTGGTGTGGTGTTTTAATGGCGCTGAGGATTACGAGCACCTCTGAGTTGAAGCAGAATGATTTGTTTTGACAGTCTCTCCCACTCAGTTCGGTTTTCAAAAGGAAGTGTGTTGCAGGGTGGCTAGGTTTAGATTTCTAATGAAAGGATGAGAGCAAAAGCCAGTATTAGCCCTCAACAGCAGTCACTTCCTCTGCATGGGACATCCTATTTCAAACCAAAAGCATCTTCCTACTGCATTCCCAGCACACACACTCCTTGTTTGATCTCTTTATCATCCTCACAGAGCTCCTGTGTTTTACATACCATGGCTCAAATAAGGCCAGAGTTCCCTGAGCACTGTAGAGGGTACAGAGATGGAGATGATGTGGGTCTGTACCATATATGTCATGGCTTGGATGTTTATGGGAGATCACAGTTCCAAGTATGGGGAAGCAATCTCTGTAAAAACTTATTTTTTTCCTGCTTGGGGTAGCCTGAACTTGGATCAGGTCTGCTGTGTTACCATTCATAGAGCTGTGCTGGCCCCAGGAGGGTGGCATGGGCCAGGGTGAGTAGGCTCAGTGGAGAGAGAGCGAGGGGGATCTCATTCCTTTGGTAGCAGTGCTTGTTTGAACAAATTACAAGACAAATTACAGAAGGAAATACCAGCACCATGTTACTCAAACATGGAAGTTTATGTAAGGCAATGATAGGCAAACAAGGGTGGAATGAACGGTTCTGGCTGGGTCATGCTGGCGAGAGGGTTCCCTGGGAGTTATCCACTGATGATCGGTGACAGGCGCAAAAGATGTGGAAGTGCTAAAGGTTCAGATCCATCCGTCCTGTTCCCCAGAACACCGTACGCCTTCTGCGCTGGGCTTTACACTTAATGCTGGATCCAGGGTGTGTGCCACTCGACAGACCCCACCGCTGTGAGTGCCTGGAGCTCGGGCTGCTCTGGGGAGCTGCAGCCCTGCCCTGAGTAGTCACAAGTGCTGGAATATCAAAGCCAGTAGCTCCAAGAGTTCCCCCCATTCCCTCCCCTTATTACTTTTCTACCTAAAATGTGCTTTAAAAGACAAAAATTAATTAATACCGTGTATCCTTTTGGTAAGCATTAGTAAGTCTTTACTTCTTTGGTGTTATTTTGGGGTAGTAGTTCCCAGACTCTGTAGTTTTGTGAAGTATTTTGATTTAGCACTACTCCCAGAAGAAAGGCTTCCCCTCTTCCTGCTGCTTCACACCCTCTTGTTTTCTCCTACGGCTGATTCCAGTGTTTGTACAACCTGTGGCAAACCTGCTTTGACTGCTGTCTGGCCTGTTCCCCCCCAGGAGGTGTGCTTGGGGGTGTCTGCAGATCCGCTGTGCTTCTTTCGGCAGCAGAACCAGCTTAAAGCATTTGAATTGCAGCCTTTAGTCACAGTCCCAAAGAGCTTAATGAGGGCAAGGTTATGACCCTCCGTGTGGGGATCGTTAGCAGAGGAGTTTGGGGATCTTTACTGCAGGGTCTGAGATCCTGAGGTGCTGCGCTGTCCTGGACGATCATGGGCAGAGCTGGGAATTCCTGATTTCTAGCTCTGAGTTGGTCAGAGACCTGCTCTCTGGACCTGTATCTTCACTGCTCAGCTTCCACTTCCCCATCTGCAGAATGGAAATCCCTCTGGTTTTCCTGATGCAGTGACAATATGAATAAAGTGATTTGTTTAGGTTTTTCCTCACATCTTGATCTGTTCTCCATCCCTACCCTTCTTCCCACAGGTAATTCTCCTGTCTTTGCTACAAACCTATGGCTGTTTGCAGTAAGTACTGATTTAACCTAAAATCAAAATGAGGCAGCAGTTGTTTTTGCCCCGTAGGTAACAGTACTAACCTCACCCATCGTTGCTGTTCCTCTTTCCCCGTTCAGACACAGCCAGGCCTGTGGGGTACCTTCCTGTGCCCTGAGGCTCACTCAGCTGCCTGGCAGGTGCCTGTCACTGAGTAGTCCTGCCCCAGCCAAAGTCCCAAATACTGATTTTGTTTTGCTAAAAATTATTTACATCACCTGCCTTCTTCCTGTTCTGTTTTTAAATACTTTTTCTTCCTTCAGGAAAAAAGTCAGTGAAAACTCATGCACTGTATAGGAGGAAAGAGATCTAACATGGAGAGTGCTGAAGCTGGAAGGGGCCGTTGGACCTGTTCCTGTGGTGCCACAGGCACCCTACATTGAGCTCAATGTGAGCGGCTCAGGGGTGGGGGTGATCTCCTTGTCACTCCAGCCGCACCTCCCATGTGCTAGCTCCTACTGCTCATGCAGCTGGGCACTTGAGCTAGAGAAGAAATCTGAAAATTAGTAATTTTGGGGTTAGTTTTCAGCCAGTTCACTTCCATGATCCAGCTCCATGTGTAGCTGCATAAATATCACTGTTGACACTAGGAAAGTCCTGCGGGAGGTAAGGTGGCCCCTTCAGAGAACTCACAGTCAAGTCATCTGAGAGTGATCCTGAAAGTGCACCTTGAGAGCAGCCTGACTCCTGATTTAAGGAAGGGTCTGTTTGTCCCTTGATACTGTTTCGGTGTCGTGCTGCACTTCATGGGGGAGCGTGACTGTTAAAATGGCTCTCCAGTGTAGGTAGTGAGAGCATTTAGAAAGGCTTGGGTTTTAAAGGGGACAAATGGAATCTTATTCTGCCTATGCCATGGACTTGCTGCATTAATTAAGAAAAATCAAAGGAATCCTCCACTGATTGTTTCACCATCTGTAAGCAGGAGACAGAATCACACACAGGGTGACAGGAAATGGTTTATTGTCCCTGTAGAGATGTTCTGGGAAGTCAAGTCAGCCTATAAATATTATGTTCAGTTTTGCTTTCATAACCCTTTTGCTATTTTAATAAGTAATTTTGTAAAAAGAATAAACAGCAGTGGCTCTCAGTGTACAACAATGAAAGCACAGTGGAACTGCAGCACAAAATTTCACCAGACGAAACTTCTCCCACAGACTTTGTATATGTTGTCTGTTTTACCTTGAACTTTACCTCTGAAACTTTCCTCTGAAATGCCTGCAATAACTCCCGAGTTGCAACAGAAGTCAGCCTTCAGTCTGAGATTTCCTTGCCCAAACATGATGCACAACCAAATGCTAATCACCTCAGTCTGCCATTAGATGTCTCTGAGTAGCCCATTTTCTAGAGGATAATAGCTCCTATTCAGAATGCAAGCATAAAAATTTGGTTCAAGTCAGCTTATGTTTCCCAATAGCCTTGTGGTTGCAGCTTGAAACCAGGATGGTATTTAAAAAAAAAAAAAATCCCATAATGTCGCAGAAAATTTAGAAAACAAGACATACTGTTTTCAGAAGGAACAGGATGACATTAGGGTGGACTGGAAGGTTCATGATATTAATTGCTACAGAAGTTGCTTTGCCAGGTTGTGTACAGTTTATGATATTTTGGACACTTCCTTGGGAGGGTTTGAATGAATATGTCATGGACTGACTTTCTTTGCTGTGGGTACAAGCACATGTGCAGAAGCACAGGCGCGTGGTGGTGGATAAGCTGAGGCCAGCGGTGGAGGAGGACGTGTGGTGTCTTTACCCAGTCTCTGAGGATGCCTTTGCTCAGTGCCATCAGCACACCTAAAACCAGCTATGGGCTGGCTCCTGTGGTGGAGACTGTCCCTCTGACATGCAGGGGACCCACAGAGATTCAGTTTGTCGTGGATTTATTTCACCGGTATTTAAGTGCGTGCTGTGCCCAGGGGCCATGCTTGGTTTGGTTCAGTTTAGCTTGTTTCTAAGGGATGTAAGAGAGACTGATTTTGATTTTGAATCAGACTGTGGCTATCAACAGAGGCAGTTTGGCGAATTTATCAGGGGCAGCTGAAGATAGGCCCCTGTGAATGTTAACTACCTACCCCGGTCCCTGCTGAGGTTTGCCTCCTCTCCCGAGATGTCGGGGCTGTGAGCTGGAGCAGCTGAAGAGCGACACATGGTCTTGTTTTGCTTCCCCTGGAAAAGGGGATGCTGCCCTGCCGCACGAAAGCTGGGGAGAGCTGAGAGCGATGAGAGCTTAACTCTGCAGGGATGGTCACCAGAAGCTGCCTCTCAGCTCTCCAACACCATCCCAGAAGAATGGTTGTGGCGGTGCTGGGGTTCAGGGTCACACCCTGCGGGAGGGGAGCAGCCCCCTGAACTCAGGACCCTGCCTCGTGGGCTCCACTGAGAGCTGGCCTTTGAGCTTTCAGTGACTCAGGGCAACTGAGTCTGGGGAGTGAGTGTTTTCTCAAGGAATGAGAAGTGTTTAAGGAGAAATGGGAATGCTAGAGGAGGTAATTGAAGGAGAAGCCTGGGATAAAAGGCTGGCAAGGGCTAGGGTACGGCAGAGTGGGAGTAAGGGCTAGGTAGAGATGGAGGAGGCAGGAGGGTGGAAAGAGCAGAGATATAGCTGTCTGAAGTTGTGCAGATTCAGAAGTTAATATCTTGATGTTGGCTCTTCCTGCCGAGCCAGTGTGCGTAGCTGAATAAACACTAATTTTAATGACCGAGGCTCATGTTTTTTAACAAACCCCATCATGCCTGTGTAATATGGGAGAACTAATTACATCTGAATAATACTTGCAAAAAAGTTAACATGCTTTTCACAGCGTTCTTCGATTTGTTTTTAATCAACTTTATTTGTGTGCTTCCTCTTTTCCCCAGTGAAAATTGTCATCCGAGGGGACAGGAACACTGGGAAAACCACACTCTGGCACCGACTGCAGGGAAAGAAATTTATTGAGGAATATATTCCAACTCAGGAGATCCAAGTCACCAGCATCCACTGGAATTACAAAAGTAAGACAGAAGAGGGTAGAGGGAGTGACAGTCATGGGACAGTGCCTTGGGGGTAGAAATTCCACTGCAACCTCATTTGTTTCCTTTTTCTCTGTCTGCCTGGGAGACAAAATAGGCTCTCATCACTCTTGTTATTTAATTTATTATTCACAGTTTCTCACTCATGTTTTTAGTAACTTTATTCAGAAACTATATGAGCACTAAAGTCTTTGAAAGCTGCAATTCAAGGAAAGTGTTTAATAGGTGATCCAAAAGATTTCAATTATTTGTGATGTGCTTGAGTTGTTAACAAAAACAGGTTTATTATGGAAATCTGTCTCTGAGGCTAACCCTGCTTTTGGTGTTCCTGTGTTGCGCAGAAATGAATAACACGGTACAGACTAGTTTTTTACTGATTAAAATATAAAGAACATCCTGTAAATGGTGAGGGTGATGTTTTAAAAATTATTGCAGTACTAATAACTCTAGATTGACTTAGAGAAGCACAGAAGTATCTTATCAGTAGCTTTTCTAAGTGTTTTTCTTAAGTCTTGAGAGATGAGGTGTGATTTTTTTTTTTTTCCATCTGGTATAACAATAGGGGTTGGTGCTGGGTTGTTTAACATCTTTGTTGGAGGCATGGACAGTGGGATGGAGTGCACCCTCAGCAAGTTTGGCAATGACACCAAGCTGTGTGGTGTGGTGACACGCTGGAGGGAAGGGATGGCATCCAGAGGGACCTGGACAGGCTGGAGAGGTGGGACCGTGCCAACCTCATGGAGTTCAACAAGGCCAAGTGCAAGGTCCTGCACCTGGGTCGGGGCAACCCCCAAGCACAAACACAGGCTGGGCAGAGAGTGGATCGAGAGCAGCTCTGAGGAGAAGGACTTGGGGGTGCTGGGTGATGAGAAGCTCAAAATGAGCCAACAGTGTGTGCTGGCAGCCCAGAAACCCCC